>NW_012026834.1:613384-634854 GCF_000956235.1 Wasmannia auropunctata
CTTTATGTAATACTAATTGGCAGAGTGGATACTGCTGTTAACAGTTACGTGGCGCTTTGCGTAATCGCCTTGCAAATGCCGGTCACGAGTTCGCCTGTAGATACACAAATGCACAATAGGGGACACGTGTACGTATGCACGTATGTATGATGCACCTATAAACGCATCGCCACCGAGTGGAACGAACGGGTAGTCAGGAAATGTGTCATTCCCTGCGGAGACTAGCAACGTCGCGCTGCCGCCGCCGTCGCCGCTGTTGCTGCTGCTGCTGCTGCTGTTGTTGCTGCTGGAGCATGGATCGCGTTTCTCGTATGCTCTTTCGGCAGAGATGCGTTCGCATTCGCGCACACTTAATCCAGAGTCAGCTTCTTGAGGTAGCAGTAAATCTCCTGGAAACTGGGTCGATCCTCCGCAAGCTTACACCAACATCGCAGCATCAGCCGGTACAGATCGTCCGTGCAGAACACCGGCTGCTCGAGGACCCGCGGACACTTCTTCTTGCCGCCGTTGTCCTGCAACGAGTACCACAGGCCGCAGTTCTCCAACACCTGTTCCGAGGTCAGGTCGGCGTACGGTACGTCCTCGCAGCGCGTCAGCACTTCCCAAACCGTCACGCCGTACGACCAAACGTCGGATTGGCAGCTTCGTTTTCCCTAAACGTAAGCGAGAAATATTACTCTCAATTTGATTTAAATATCACAAAATTTTCAGATAATGCCGACCAAATGTCTCGATCTTTCTCGCGGAATGTTTCATTCTCTCTCCTCAAAACAATCTTTTAGATTATATTATTTTATTTGAAAAATAAAGTAATTTAAATTGAGTGACTGAAGATTAGACTAAACGAGATAATAGACAATTAAATGAATAGAAATTTTTTTTCTTTGAAATCTACAAGATCTACATCTCAAAATTACGAGATAAATAACTACCGATAGGACCGCTTCCCATGCCATCCAGCGTAATGGTATCTTCGCGTAGCACTCGTCGACGTAGTATTCGCCGTCATATTTACTGCAATACATGGCCTGATCGGACACCTTAATCAGCAGATCTTTACAAACGATGCAATTCCTACGAAATATATTTGACACACGTGTAGAACATATGCACGTGATGTTATCACTAAATATGTATATAACAAATGTATTGTTACCTGGCTGCTAGATCGCAATGCGGTACGTTCAAACTCTCGAGGTACTTCATACCCGAAGCGATCTGCGTCACCAGATTCAACGAGCACTCGTAACTGCGGAATTTGTTATACCGCGTGATAGCGTTTACAGAGAAAATTAATGGACGAAATCTTCGATCGAACTGTCATCATGCCAGGCTTACCTTATCGGCGCGTCGCGATCGCGACTTTTTAGAAAACTCGACAGATCCCCGAGTTCTCCGTATTCGAAAATGGCACTGAAAGGCTCCTCCTCAACGATCGCGATTATCCTGGCGATATTGACGTCCCGTATTTCAGCCAAAATGTGCATGTCATTCATAAAGTCCTCCCTAAAACGATAAGTTTTTTTTTTTATGCAAATCAAGAGCTTTGCAGAAGCTCGTTGAACAAAAACGCGATGCTTTTACCTTAAAGCGTCAACCACGCCGCGCCATAAGGACCGGACTATAACTACTTGACGGTTTTGGAGGATGCCTAGATCCGGATTTTGTATGCCTTTTGCCTCGCACAGGTGAACCTAAATCGAGTAACATGAGAATGCATGTTAAAAATTTCTCCACAAAATTGAACAGCAAAGACATTCAGGAAACGTCTGAGAAAGAGGATGCCTTGGCGATTCATGTCTAGAAAAAAAAAAAGTGAAAATATACGCGACTCACCAAACCGAAATTTCCTTCGCCGAGCTTATCGAGGATTCTTAATCGATGCCGAGAGATGCGCGGAACGTCGTAATTCCCGCGTTTGTACGACACGATCGAATCCCGAATGAGCAGCGGTGTGAAGAGACTCACAACGGGTTGCTGATCGCGTCTCTTGATCTACAACATACCGTAATACTGTATCGAGTATTGCATTAACGATCGCAAAATCATTTAAATCAGTCACATTTGTATACGCTGCGAGTTTCTCTTACCGTCAAGATGTCCGTGGCCGCGTAATAACTCTCGTATACTCTCTGATTAATTTTTCCCGTTTGCGAGTGACTCAGTTTTTTCGACATCGTTGGTATTACGCATTCCACTCGCGCCTCGTCGGTGAAGTTTTCGCTGGTTTTAGTATCTAGAGAAACGCACGCGAAGTCAATGATATAGACAGAATGTTAGACAGAATATAAAATTTGAGCACGCACAAGCGAGACGTTTGATTGAACACGAGCATTATTTAACAAATATAATAATAAGTTTAATATGGTGCTTGTTATTACAAATTTATAAATAATTTCGTTTATTTTACTAATTAATGCGCGTTCGTATTATTGAATATTAAATTAATCATGACTAAACTAAAATCAATTAGGAAAGGCGCAGGAAAATTGGAGCAAATGTAAATTATCAAGTGCAGACGGAATGCAAAGAAGCAAAATCAAATAAATTATTGCATTCTGATAATTATATTAGGATAATTTTACGTTACGTTCTGATTATAGAGATTTCGTGCCTCTATATCTAATGTATAAAATAAAATAAAACTTCTCGACCGCTTGGCGCGATTGGACACTGCAATCGATATTAGACCCAATTATTAATGCCATTAGCGGGTCATTAATACGCGGTTCTATATACGTACCAAAATGTTCCGTTTTATAATTGGATCTCGCTTCACATTTGACGTATGGCTCCGGGGATATTTTATTAATCTTCTCGTAAATGCCGTGCTGCTCGCTCGTGTCGCCATCGCCGAATTTGTAATCGTTATTCGAGGCAATTTTGCTTTTCAACGACAGCCGAGATTGCGACAGATTGTTTACCACGATCGGTGTGGGTAATTTGATATCCTTCGTATTGATCGTGATACCCGGCGCCGGCGAGCCGCATAATAACGCGGTATGCTTTTGTAACAGGGCCACTTTGTTGCGGCCCCTCTGCTTTATCAGGAAGACCGTGCAACCAGAAAAAAAGACTATTATAGTCAGCGCGGCGCTAATTAGCCCGATATACGCTGGCGAATTGTTCACGGGAAAGGCATCCGGCGTCAAATTCGACTCGTTCAGCACCAACGTTGTCTCGTTCGAGTCAGTTTTCGGTTTTCCCGTCATTGTACCACCGTGTTGAATATCGATCTTCCTCTCATCGCCGGCGTCGCCTCTGATCTTGTTGTCAGTTTGAACTTCCACATCGCCAATCTCTTTATCCTCTATCTGTTTCATTCTCGCAATCTGATCCTGATTGGTCATTTGGGATATGTTCTCGTTGCTGTTCGTGTATATCCACGACAAATGCGCCAGTGCTCCGTCAGTGCTGTTTTTTACATCTGGAACTGAATTACAAAATTAATAATCTTGATTATAGATGTGATAAGGAAATTAATATCAATGAAATCAGACTTTCAGTTATACCTGTCTCAAATGTGATTTCGCTTAGCAACAACCATTTTGACTGAGGCTTTATATCCACCTTAATAAATTTGCCGACTCTCGATTGCAATGGAATAGATATCAGGGCGCTATTTCTACTTCTGCCACCCTTTTCATTGCTACCGCCAGGAATGATGTTCACTTTAGGGTCGTTAAACATTTGAAACGTTTCCGGTGTTTCGTGATACTCCTTGCCGTCCGACGAAAACCAAAAGTTTACTGCCGAGAACATCTAAAAATTTCTTAATTTAGAATAGGCTTGTTACTATATATTTGAAGAATTTATTTCGAACAACACACGCGCACCTCAACACTTAGATCAGGCAGATTGGCAACATGAATCGTACAATTCCTGAATTTCCGTGCAAGTTGAAATTCAAAGAATAATTCTACGTTATCTCGATTGTGCCAGCCGACCCAATTGGACACCCTGTCAGATTCCAGGATTTCCGTTTCGCTGCCGATTATGCCGTCGGTTAGTTGCCCCAATCCGTTCAACATCAAATTCTCGATTTCCGTGCCGTCGTATGACGTATCCTCGACATTACACCCGTTAGGCCCGTCTGTATCAGCTTTAGGCGCGGTATAACTAGCAATGCCTTCTGCATAAATAATGAAGGGTGCTTTCATTATATTGAATTTATATTTCACAATCCATTGTTTCAAATTCATTGGCTGCGTTCCGATATTCACTGCAAGTACTGAAAATCTAAAATATACGTTACGTGCACTATCGATTTTTAGCACTGGCAGTGAATATCGGAACGCAGCAATTGTTTGAAATTCATATATTTCTTTACGTATAATTTTTAATACTTTTAAATTTTTTAATGCTAATTATACATTTTCACAAAAAAAAGATGATTTATTATATGCAAAATGTAATAAACGTAAAATTAAATAGCACATGAACAAAACTCACGATTCCAGATACAGCCGTAAATCTCGACGCGCATGCATACGGTGCGAGGATGCTGACTGTAAGGAACAAATCTCACTCGACTCGCGACGAATGGCAGATCTAACTTCTGTTTCTCGACTAGATATGTATTGCTATTGCCACGTAGGACCTGTAATGTAAGTATAACGTCAATAAAATATTAAATTAATATTAAATTTTCTGTCCTAACAATTCTGTCCCGAAAATTTTAGAAAAAAATTTTTTTACGAGTGTGACAAGAAATTAATTTTAATTAAAAAATTATCGCTTCTTAAAGTTAAAAAAATTCAATTAATCTTTCTAAAAAGTCTTAAGAGTGATTTTTTACGAAATCTTTAATTCCAAGCTATTAAAGATTTAGTTAAATTTAATTGCATTCTATATTGCAATTTTGTAAATAAAATATCAACCATAGTTTTGCATTAATCTTTATTAATAACCGAGGATATGTATACCTTGTTCCCTCTTAAATCTTTGTACTGATGCCACTTTTCGTGCCGCCAATATTCCAGAAAAAATGCCTCGGCATATTCCTGACCTTGACCGTTACCGAATCTCCCCTGAGTCTCGGTCCATGTGATAAGATGGTCTCTCGTCAGATCGATTTCCAGGTATTCGCGTATAGCGCTACTGATTTGTGCCTTCGGACACCAAGCACCACCGTTCTTTTCCTGTCGTATTCTATGAATATTCATATATTAATGGCTATACATATTATAATGATTGTATAATATGTACATATTTTCGTGTTAATCTCTGTACCTCGCGTTTTGGGGACCGACGGATTTCATCTCATAACTGGACGACGCGGTGATCGCTTCATCCGGGATTTTTCCTTCTTCCATACCGAGTGGAAGAATACATTTTTCTAAAATTATGATTACCGTTACATCTTGAATATTGAATACAGAGTTGAATTATATATGTATAATTTATACATATTCTTTATATATTAATAATTTATTAAATATTTAATAAAAAGCTGAATTATTTGGCTAATTTATTACTAATCTAAATATAGTCTACATAAAATAAACACAATTATATGTTTGAACGAATAACGATAAAAAATGCACTTATTATTAATATTTTTACTTATAGGATTGCTTTCTTTGTCGCCATTATTAATAATATAATTATTAATATAATAATAAAATTATCTTATTCAATCCATTACAGTCAACTTTTAATAATTAAATAATGAATACAAATCATTATGTTTTCAAAAATTCTAACGAAAATTCTAATTAAAAAGAGAGAAAATGTGCTTTTGTGCCAACAAAAGACATCACATGAGATCCGCGAATCCAGCATATAAAAATACATATTGTAAAATAAATGTCACCCACGCGTACCAAAGGGTTGATAACGAGGCGACGAAGGCGGCAGGGCCAACTTACCGAGAGCGTTCCCGACGAATCCCTTCGCGCACCAGCTGAACAGCATTAGGACTTTTATCAAAAGGCGTACTGTCTCCATGATATGTTGCGATAGCGCGGCGCGTATCGATACTCCGAGCACATTTACAAATCATAATACAGCCCGAGGGACACCCTCATCCCCGTTTTCCCACGCAGGGAGGACCACCGGTGCACGGCGTTCGTAACGCACCGTGGAAGGAAAAATACGATTTCACGAAACGTCGGCGGCCGCGAGATGCGATGCAGCTTTTCGCTCTCGCACAGGGTGGGGATGTTGATACTCGGCGTAGCTTGGCCCGGCTGTTGTCTCTGCGCAACAAGTATGGAACGATCAATATGCGCGTTATTTCGCGGGTGGGCGAAATTCTCTGTCCGCGCGTATTATTTCGTTAATTCGTTTCTTTTCTTTTTTCTCCCCCCCTCCTCCTCCTCCGCCACCCCTTCTTTATCTCTCTCGCCGAACGCGGCCCGCGATCTCGTTCTCTCGGGGGAGGATCGTCAGGCTGGCGAGCGTCGAGCCGCCGCTCCGATCTTCAGCCGGAATCTCTGCCGGATGTCCTTACCGTTCGGGAGATGCGGCCGCCGACGCACCGAGGCCAGTCTCATAATTTTAAATGGAACACACGTGTGCGTCGCGTTAATAATAAGCCTCTTTCACTGTAGTCGAGTTTTCGCGCTTTAACTGCTCCGCTCGGCTCGCATCCCTTATTCGCGTCTCTCTGTCTCGCACGAGATGCCAAAAAAAGAAACGATTGCGCTGCACGGTGTTTTCACGGTGCGTCCCGATCCCGCGCACCTCCGCGACGTTCGCGCGAGCGAGGGGTGACCGATAGTCGCGGCATCGCTCTCTCCAGCGGGAGATATCGCGGGAGGAAAGGATCCTTTCGGGGATGATACGCGATAACGCCGAGGGGTGTGACGTTCCGACCAGCCAATGGCGATAGCGGCGGCGTTTCACTGCGCAAAATCATAAAATTCCCGATAATCGAGATATTTTTCCACAATACGAGCATCGACAAAAGCTTTCCATTAACTCCAAAGATTTTTTAAAACAAAACGCGCTATTTAATTTAATACGACATATAAAGGAGTAGGAAATATTGTGCGATAACAGGTGTCCTGGACTAATATTTTTTTGTTAACGAACTTTGTACCTCCACAATATTTTTTATTTTATTTTACATCCTACGTATTAGTTCTATGCTTTTTCATTTCTATGCAATAATACCGTTTTCTGTACAATCGGTAATATCTGTTTACGTGTTACCGTCACGTTTCCTTGTTTATACAAACGGAGGCTATATTTCTCTTCTCGAATTTCTTTGATTAATTCTAGATTTAGAGATGGCTCGGTGGATTCAGTCAACGCTTGAATTATCTGCAAACAAAGATGTGCAAAAAAAGTGTGTACTGAGATATTGAGATAAATTTTATAACAAAATTGCATTAAATAAACTCACATCGTTCGCCAATTGATTATGTTGAAAAGTATTATTATAAAAGTACATTGGTAATTTTGAAAAGATTGCGATGTCTCTGGATACACGTTCCTCGCTCACATTCTGCCCGATGAGAACCACGACATTGCAATTTCTTTCATTAGCAAACTTTTCCACGACCTCCTTCGCATTTTCTCGCGCGAGAAAATTCTGAAAATAAATATTTTCAATTAATTTTAAAAAAATCACACTATTAATAAATTTAAAAAATTCCAAATAACGCACTTCTGCTAAAAGGGAAAATCCGACGAGAGGTATCCCACTCGTCACTTTTAGATCCTTAATCATCAGCTCTTCAAGAGTTAATTCACTGACGTCTGCTTTCGCATGCATAATCTTCTGAAATGTCTCAGTTCTGTCGGACGTAAGTCCACCTAGTTGCTCGAGAGCATTTAGTACATTGACATCAGTAGCAGTTGTTCGACCAGCTTCAGCCGACATATTATAAGTGTCGATCAGTATTGGACCTGAAAATATTGGATGTTGTATAATAAAAATGGTCTTGTGTCTTTATTATATACAATATTACTATTCTTAGACTATTTGAATAATAGATCCTTATTATATAGGGTGGCACCGAATGTTGGTCAAATTTTGAGATTTTGTAGAAAATTTAATTCTGAACAAAAAGTTTCCTATAAATATGGGTTGAAAAATTCTCCTTTAAAACACATTTCAAATTGTTATTTCAAAACCTATGAAACATATCACACTTAATTTTGCTTCCATTTGAAAGATACATTTTTTAAAACTTGTTTTCAGATTTTTTATAAAAAACGTATACTTTCCATGATATTGTAGCCATATTTATAGGAAACTTTTTGTTCAGAATTAAATTTCCATAGAAAATCTCAGAGTCTGGTCAAAACATTCGAGGCCATCCTGTATAATAAGAATTTATTATTCAAATGATCTAAGAATAATAGTATTCTTACCTCGCAAGAGGCTTGAGAGTTGTCTGTCCAGCATATCTGGATTCTTCTGCAGGCCATTGCGTGCGACAAGAGTGGCACAGCTTCCAACGATTTCTACATTCAACAGCACATCAGGCCACGACCAGGCTGGATCCAGCGGCCGATGATCGACAATCGTCACGACTGAGGGTTTCAACGCGACATCCTCGCTCGCGAGAGTATGATGGTCGACCAGAATCAGCTCCAGCTTCTTGTCGGCGTCGTTCTGCACATTTTGCAAATCGAGCTGATCTCTGTCGGGAGTATAATCGAAATAGCACGAAGCTCACTGTCTGCTTTCCAGAAGACCGAGAGGACGAGTTACCTGAATGTCAGCAAGCTCAGCGGGATGTCGTGGGACTTCAGGCTGTAAACCACTTCCGTCTTGATGCGAAACTCTTTCTCTGGGATATTCATGACTGGTATTACGGCGACGTCGGCGAGGCCGCGCTTCTCGACGTCACTGTACTCCAACAATCCTTGGACCAGAGCGCATACGGCGGAATCCAAGTCGCACGTCGGATTCCCCAGGACGACACGAATCGTTCGGTAGAAGGACAACCGGGACTGCAATAAAATGCTAACAGATAAAATGGATGGAATGTAAAATAATAGTATTCTGAAACTGCATAACAAAAATTATATTACCAAGGCAGTTTTTGAGGCGTTAAGAAATATCTCCATAGCTCCTTGCGTTTGCATCATATTTCCTCTTATTTCTCTTCTCGGTAATTATTTATAATAATTTAGCCTTCCTCACCTCCGATTTGGATAAAATTAGGCTTATTCCGTGCGTTTTTGCATAAAATCAACAAAAAAATTTGGCAGAAATAAACTTCTCGTCTGGGTGGAGATTTATTTGTTTATTCTTCGATTTCTCAGAGGAGGTTTTTAGTGTGTTCCACCGCCTCCACCGGTAGTCCGGTACTGGTTGGTTGGGGGATTTGCCTTTAACCTCTTCACGAGGTTACGCAGCACCTTTCGTTGTATACATCCGCTTTTAACTTTTAGTTCTATTTCTTCTCAATATTATAATATCTTTCCTATTTTCTTAATCATGTGACTAAATATCGTTTGGATTTTCTTTCACTATTGCTCAATTAATCCTCGATTTCTCAATATTGTCTCAGCAGGTTACTCAGGTTAGTTTTCTTCAGCGTTTATTTATCAACGCGCACATGCGGCACATGCGTGATTCGGTATTATTAATATTATTATTATTGGTGCCAAACAGAAAGGAGACAGAAGGGAGAGATCACATCATTCACGTCCGCATGTCGCATTGATTTGACTTGATTTGACTGGTGAAAACGAGATAAACGAGATATCGGTAACATGAGCTCGACTAGAGGCTTAATTCGAATGGCACAGTCCTCCAAGGCGTACCTTCTGAACTTCTTCAAGACTATGTCAAGGGTATGTCCTTTTTTTTTTACCTACAGATTAAAGTGATTAAACATACATTTTGTTATACTAAATTATTCATTAGACCGGATTAATGTAAGAGACATTGATATCGAAGTGGAAGATTATTATTTTAATTATATTTAAGAAACTCGTGTCTCTTTTAGGCTGGAGATGTGAAAACACTCAGATTTGTTGATACCCAGAATGACAATTCTTTTGGAAGGTATGCCATAGTCCAGCCGTGGCTGGTTTCTGAAAAAGTTACTGTACCCGCGTACATACCCCAGCCGTCCTACAGTCAGTCTATGATACCCAAAAATGGACCGGAGACGCCTGAGATCAAAGACGAATATCAAATAGAATGTATGAGGCATAGCTGTAAACTTGCTAGTCGCATTCTGCGTCAAGTTGGCGCACTAATCAAGGTGAACTATTCTCATGTACTGTGTAAGAGTTCAGATTCATGTTACCTCGATTATCAGCTTTTAAAGCCACAAACGAATTTGTAGATGAGAGATGTAATGAATCTGGAGCTCTGTATGTACAAAGAACATCTGAAAGGTATAAACAAACTTTGGCTGCAAAAGTTTGACAAATTGAAAAAAGAAGAGTTGCTCATATAAAAATGTATCGTTCACTATGCACTTAAAATGTGCGTAAAGATTGTTACATGTAGCAATCAATTGCAAATCAAAATCGAGAAATTGTATTTTGAAAGTAACGTCTACTTGTATATGTATATATTTTTGTCCTTTTGTCAGCTTTCTGGAATGTAATCCCCAGGGATTATTAATAGCTTTCAGATATACATCCACACATCATAAGCATGTAAGACAAAATTGATGTATGTTCTAGCCAGGCGTTACAACCGATTTTCTCGACCAACAAGTACACGATATGATCATTGGTAACGGAGCTTATCCCAGTCCGCTCAACTACCGTGGCTTTCCCAAGTCTATATGTACCAGTGTTAACAATATCGCTTGCCATGGCATTCCAGACAATAGGCCTTTGCAGGAAGGTGATATACTCAATGTCGACATAACAGTGAGTAGTTTTATCTTTTATGAGAAAGTCGTCTTTCTCTACTATAACAGTTTCGAAGAAAAAAAATGTTACAAGTTATAACAAAAAAAAATTAAATGTTTTTTTGCTTAAGTAGGTGTATCTTAATGGTTATCATGGCGATTGCTCAGCCATGTTTCAAGTGGGTGAAGTGGATTCAGAAGGCAAACGATTGATAACGGTCACGGAATTGTGCTTAAAGTCAGCTATTGAAATATGCAAACCAAACGAACGTTTTTGCAATATTGGTAATAATATGTAGATGATTAAAAATCTCAATATATGCCTACATAATGCGTTATTTATTTCATACAACATTCTGTAAAATCTGGTTCTATTACTCTCCAGGTAATGTGATAGAAGAGACAGCAGATAAACACAATTTGAATGTAATACCCGGACTATTAGGTCATGGTATTGGGACTTACTTTCACGGTGCTCCGGACATTTATCACTTTGGTAAAAATATTTCACTAATTGTAAGATTAATGCACGTTAACGTTAATAGACGATCAGCAGAAATTGTCTGATTCGTTCAAAATCTTACAGAAAATAATTTCCATAGAAAATATTCTTCAATCTCAGAATAAATTATTGTAGATATGCCAAATCGTTCACATATACTTGATGTACTGATGTTTTTGTTTCTGTTTTGCAGCAAATGATTATCTTGAGAGAATGGAAGCAGGTATGACGTTCACTATCGAGCCGGCTTTGAGTCAAGGAACGACGCAGATCGAAATTCTGGAGGATGGATGGACAGCTTGTACCGTCGACAATTCCAGAACAGCTCAAGTCGAACACACAATTTTAATAACAGATACTGGATGCGAAATACTAACGCTTTAGTCTATATAATCGGTATCATTATTATTTATAAGAGAAAGTATCTATTAAATATATTATTTCTAGTACACATATATAAATTAATTTGCATGTACGTTTTGCAGGTATTTTATCTCGTGTTTTTACGTGTAAAAATAAAAATTAGGAAAAGTTTGTTGTTACAACGAAAATTATTAATATGATTATCAATATTAATATTTTCTTATTCTTTTATACATATAATGCAAATAGATGTATAATTGATAAAAATTTCTTCGAATTTAGCCAAGAGAATGGATTTTTTTTCACCGTAAACTCTTTTATTATAACTTATTTTAAAAGAATACGAAAATATTACAGTTTTACAGGATTGCAGGTCCCCAATAACTGTCTAAGGTTAGCGGTCCTTGTATTTCGATACCTTTTTCCTTCGTAACAATGCCAAGATGGTACTGAAAAAGCGCAATAGATTATTAATAAATATACGATTAAAATTATTGACTACGCATGTACGAATTTGGATAGTTTACCTTTGGGAAAGATCGCGCGTCTCTGTAGAAGAGAACTTGCATCACTTTGTATAGAAGCTGGATGGCCTCTTCCTTACTCATTTCGTTATTCTCTTCGTAAGCTTTTCTCAGTATAGGCGTCGCCATGTAAGCGCCATATCCAGTCGCAATAACGGGATCGTTGTAAGCTGTTCCAAGCTTATCCACAGTCCCCAAAAATCTGAAAAGGATAGATTGCGATTTATGACGGGCCTGAAGACATTCGAAAGTCAGATAGATCAGATCTCTTCTTTTTTTTATCATATATTATATTTAGTCCTTTTCTATTTTTAATTGCAATTACAAAATGTTTTGTAAAAAAATATATATGTAGAGGAATATTTATTTCTTGATTTGTAAATATATTTAATATAATATTCTTATCTCTGTTTTCTATTGAGGGATATGACACTTACGGTTTCCCATTTTCCAAACCAGCAATCACAAAATTGTTCCAAAACGGATCGAAGTTCGATCGTCTGTTGTACAAGACGCGTGTTAGCCAGCAATGAAGCGCTTTCGGCTTCAAACTAAATCCATCGTCCAAGCACTGTTCCTCCAGACTGAAACAAAAGCATCGCCGTCGCGATGTAAATTGACGCTGTCTTGACAGTTGGAAATTCTAATATACTCTTACATCGTACAGTAACGTTTCAAAAACTTTTTATTAGTTCATCATACGTAGCTAACCAAGAATAAAATATTTTAAGAATACTAAAGACGTGTGTGGCGATCATGGCACAGAGAGTTGTGTGTCTGCTCTCCATGCCAAGGATCTGAATTCAAATCAGATTGCATCAATATCAAAACAAAAACATCTGATTTTATTCGATCGCCATCTCTTGGAAAAGGTAGTAGCAAATCATGAAGAATATCTTGTCCTGTGCGCATATCACCGAAGCAAAATCAATTGAGCCCCTGATCAACTCGCATTAGTCAGCATGATAAGAAAAATGGCTAGAATTCGCTAACCTAAACAGGTTGAGAGAGGCTCGTGTCCAGCTCGTGGACGAAAAATATGAAGGATACGTATAAAAAAAAGACATCATGCTGATTGCAAGGACTTACATCTTTCTTTCTACGTAACTCTTGATGCACTGAAAATCGGCATAATCACCGGACGCGCCTAGAATGACGTTTTCGTTAACTTTCATAAGACGCTCCAGATTTCTGTAACGAGCGAGCGATCCGTACGATCCCAGGACATCCGCCGCAATTACGACGCCGTCTTTGAATTGTATACCAATGACAGATGTGCCGGTCGTTATGGGGGATCTGTAAATAACAGAATGAGAGTTAGACAGTCTCTGTGTTTGTAAGTTTATTTAGGCTGCTTTCCTTTCAAGAGGCACAATCGACACATTTGACGCAAATCGACACATGTTCGCTTTGCAATTTTGTTCAAACTCAATCGACACTCAATGGCTCTTCTCGGAAGGAGAGTCGGACTGTGTGTTTTGTCCAACTGAATAATTATTACAGAACGGATCTGCAAACTTGATCCCAGAACTTTGCTTGACTGATATACAATACCATGTAAGGTTTAAGTGTGCTCGTCGTGCGTTAATCTGTGTGTTGATTTGTGTTTCTTAAAAGAAAAGCAGCCTTAGTATACCTCTCAAGTATTTTGAGTTTTATTTCCTCTGCATAAGAGAGAAGATGACAAGTGAGATTTGCACCATCATCATAGACATGTATAGGTTATGTACAAAGGGTTGTACGCGAGCGGGATGAAAAGCGTTTATGCATTATAAAAATATAGTCATATCGAAACGTACTGTGATTTCTGGAATCCACCGGTGCCATATTCGTTCCCTGGAAAGTGATAAAATGCCCCAGGAACCGGTCCATTTTGCCACAGAGGCGGAGCGTCCTTACCAACGAACGCCATTTCTGCCGATCACTAAAAATTAAATTACTTGCAGCACAGCTCCACTCTGCAGCGCCAGCCGCCAGCAGCCAGCAGCAGCACTTGCTAGAGATGGATATCGATATTCGATATTATCGACTATTCGATTTTTTTTCTACATTTGATACAAAATATCGAATAAAATATTATGATTGTATAAATATTATTGATACAAATTCAAATAATATTCGAGAAGAATAAGAATAATGGATATTTTTACTATTAATATCTCATCTTTCTTAAGTCACATTGTATACATTTGTATACATATTAATCAGAATTATGATATATTTTATTCGTTAACTTTAACCAGCTCTCCTGCCAAAATTACTTGTCAGATCAAAATTTGCTAAAGGAAAAAATTGTTCCTTTTAGCACAAAGTATCACGTTATGTACTCCGAATGCGCCAATTTTGGGACACCCTGTATATCCCATTTGATTTGATTTCCGAGTTATAGATATACTTGTATTTCAGTAATATCGTACATCGAGCTGCTTATTTTTATAAGAAGATGTATATGGTTGAATGAATTTTACCATTTGGACGAAACTAAACAGAATTTCTAATCTGATTATAACAAGGGGATTTAATATTTCATCACTAGAATGTGTGATAGACCTTTACTATTCGGTTACTATACGATTTGATTAATATTTTCTAGTTCGATTTACAAAACTACTGGTTATATTCAATGAACGTTTTCCGCAAGAACGTTTTACTGCCGTGAGATGGACGTGATGGACAAATTCAATCCTCATGTTTAAGAATCATCACAGAAGCACATAAAAGACGCAGCGTGAGAGAGTATTTTTTTTTCTAGAGGTAAGATTATAGATAAAATTATCGAAAAATATATTTTGATAGTTTTTAGTTCTGTACCGAAATTAATTCAGAACCTTGTAATTCCTGGAATTTAATATGTGCTAAAATGTATTAATAGGAGAGATTCGGTTACGCAACAATAAATTTCAGTATATTTAACATGAAAAGAATTGTTTGGTCAACAAAAAATTCTGATATATTTAACAAAAAAAAAACAAGATTTGATAGACAAGAAATTCTGACCGATTTAATAAGAAAGAATTAATTATATTTGTCTGATGAATCCTACTAGAATCCTAATTCGTCGATTTTCAAACTGACATACCAGTTTACTCTAGCAGATTTCCAATTAATGCAACCAAATTCTATTTTCAGTGTGATAAACTTAGTTTCTGCTGTTTTTTTTCTTGGAAAATGCATTTATTTCAATAAAAATATGAATTAATACCTTATAACGAATTATACCTTAGTCAAAACATTTTCCATTTCTATTACTTGTTCCCATTTTTCTGACAAAAGTTGGATTGATTCTGCAACGATAGAACGAGCTATCTTTTGAAGCAAGCCGTGTATTGACCCAATTTCCAACTTGTTCGTAATTGGAAATGTACCAGCATGTGTTGCATTGAGCGGAAAAGAATCCGATGGGACGCCAAGACTGGAGAGTAGACTGGGTGCGGGAGAGCTTTCCATTCGAGCTATTAACAATGTTTCTTTCACAGTTCTTGTAATATATGGCTGCTCGTTCATCATGCAAAAGAATCACTTTCCATTAATTACTGGCTGTGTAAACGTTTAGAAACATAGAAGTAACATATATTTAACAATTCTTTGAGTGTTTGAGTTTTCATCCACTAATGCTTGCAATTCAGCATATATCCTCAAACTTTCTGAACGTTCTTTGTTTTCCACACTGAAATCATCATCTTTGGATCATTTAAACAGTTTCTACACGTTCTTTTTAATCTCGGGACTTGTTCACTATAAGTTTTAAAAAGCAATTAATACGCTTCAGAAAATGTCGTTTCCAAATCAAATTAGTAATAAAGTACATATCAATTAAAAATATCACTGCTATCACAACAATGAATCTTTGCGCATTGAATTTTATTGATAAGTGTCTAATCTACAAAAGACAATTAATTTTACTTATAATTGTCAAAGTTCACTACTTTTGGAGCTATTTATTCGTGAGTAGCAGAAACTAAGTTTAATACCTAATATATATAATTTAATAAAGAAAATATTTTATTTTATGAATAGAATTTTATTCAATTTATGTATTGCTATTTATATAAATAATATGTCAGTAAAATTTAATATTTTTAACATCACAATTGTATTATGAGTTGTATAAAATAGATTTTATTTATTTATTTTTGGGTATAGTTTGCAGAAGAATTTAAACAAGATGCTATTAACTTTCTATCGAAGAATATAAAGGTTTACAGTCTAGAAGATGCCAAAAAACGAATTTTTTTTATTTCTGCAAAAGAAACACTTCAAGCTCGTATGCAGGAACAACGTGGACAACCTGCTTATAGTAATGTGTTCCAAGTTTACTATATTTTCAATATTTTTTAACATTTTAAAATCGTTTGTAAATTAGCTATATTAAATACTTTACTTTATTCAATATATGTATACAGATGGTGCGCTAGCAAAAGGTTATCAATCTCGATACTTCGCATTTCAAGATTTCGAAAGAAAATTAGAAGAATGCATCTCAAAGTCTAGTGCAGTAAAGACTAAATTTGAACAACATTCTCAGCGTGGCAAACATATTGTAACGTAAGAAAGTGGAAGGCATAATTTTTTTTCCATTCTTTTTTAATTTCACATAGAGGAGGGAAAGAAATATTAGTTATGTATATTTACAAAAAATGTTAACCGATCCGTTTTTATTTATTACAGGGAAATACATCAAGTTTTGAATGGGATATTAAAACGAATACATAAAATGCGAAGAGAACAATTAAACGTTAAAAAAGAGGTTCAAGATAAGTTAAATTTTACAAAGCACACAAAGTTAAATTTTTAAATTTTGATGCTGTTAACTCATAAAACGAAGGATAAAATTCATATGGTAGAAAGTGTAGAACAAAAAATGTCTAAAACATTAACTGAAGAAATTCGGCGACATCCGTTCTAATAGACGAATTTAGTGATCCATTTCATCCTGAACAACATGTTTTAAATATATATAAACAGGAACTTTATACACATGTAGAAAATAGTTTAGGTAATTTTCAATTGTGTATTTTATGATTTAATGAGGATGTTATGTGATAAATTAAAAAATATTTAATATTTTTAGGATCAAATTTATGAGCCAGACTCAGAACTGTTTTAGCACATGGTGGTCTTATTATTGCCAGTTTTGTAAATATACAACATTTATAATTTATTTTCATATCCTTTCTTCATATGCATTTACATAAATACATACATGCGTACGCATCCTCATATACATGCGCGCATTAAAACAATTATCAAAGAAAAATTATTTTAACATGCTTATTAACACTTGCTAAATAAATAATTATTCTTTGATTCTTTTTACAATTTTTTGACAAATATTATGTCTAATTGATTGATTCAGCGGAAAAATTCTAAGTATTAGTTGTTTGTCAATTATAAACGTAAACACGTCTAATTCTTATTCACTAATGACTAATTTTATATCATTTTTCTATAAGCTGTTAAAGCAGTCATTTTCATAACAATATTCCCACAAGGCTTAGAAAAAATGAAAGAATATATTAGAACTATATGTTAATATTAATCAAGAAATTGTAAGAAAACCAAAAGAATTATTTATTTATAAACATTTGTTAAAATATTTTTTTTTCTTATTCTAATTTTCAATCTTTTTTATATAAACAAAAGTAAATGAGATGTTTAAAGTGTTTAAATCAGTTAGTATATTCTAAGCATACGTGCGTGCGTGTATATGAAAATGGGTATAATGAAGGAAAGGGTTATAAAAAAAAATAAAATTTTACAAATAAATTTTTTCTAGATGTTAAAAACCGCAGATTGGAGATTAATTGCTACTGGTGTTACATATGGTGCTTTATATCTCTATAAACGTCTAACATGGAATAGTGAAGCAAAGGAACATGAATTTAAACGACAATATATGGCCCATACTACCAACAAACTGCAATCATATGTGGATAATTGCAGTCACCAAGTACAACGGTATGTGCAAATATTTATTATAACACTTTTACAAATACAATAATATATAAATATGTATGAGGGATAATTCTTCTTCAATTTAAATTATTTTATTATATTTTTTGCAAAGCTATTAGATGCTATTAAAATTGTAAAACAAACAGTTATAATAAAATTTCAATTTTTGTGATTTATATTAATTAGAATAGATTTATTTAACACATCTATTTCTTTCTCAAACATTTTAAGCTAAATTTCCTAAACTAATTGTCAATTTTTTTTGGATTGTGAAACATGTATACTTACTTTTTAATTTCGTTTCTGTAATAATATTGTTTATTATTTGTGTTTAGGGAAATCTCCAACACATTTGCAAGGCTCTGCCATTTATTAGATAACACATTTGAGATGAATGTCGAACTTAAAAGCATATCGAATACTTTAGCAGTATTAGAAAAAGCAGCAGCTAAAGCAAAACATCTTCAAAACTTGGCTAACATTTTAATAAATGAGCTAGATACGTTTGATACAGATTATTTAAACCTTTGAATTTAATAATTTATCTATTTTGTGCATATTTATGAATGTCTTAAAATTTTATAATATTTTGAAGAAATTTTTATATATGATGTAATTGTTCAAATGTCTACAATAATTTCTTTTTAATCTAAAAATAGTAATTAACGTCTTACATGAATATAATGATATTTATATGCATAAATATAGATTTGTTTTCAATTTATAATTTAATGCGATTATTTAAGTCTCTATTAACATGAAAACTATGATTTCGACAATTAAAAATGTATCAGATTTTTCACTTAACACAATATTATAAATTGAAGTCGGGCAAATGCGAGTCTCACGCCGTAAAATTCTTCACTTTATTTATATCTTAGTGCGTAAAATTCTTCACTTTATTTATATAGGTAAATTTATTACTTTAAAATATTTCATTTGTCATTCAGCTTATTATAGTTTGGTATAAAATGTATTTAAATAAAATTCTTTATACGAATAATTACAAGTTTCTACAGTATCTAATATAACGCAACAAATAAATTCAACTTATACGTTATTATTTAAGTTTTAAGATCCTTAACATCCTTCATCGACCTCAGCCGAACATTTCCCCGCATAAGTGATACGACTCAGTTAACGTACTATATGCTCTGTAATGCTGTGCGAAAGTTATAATAGCTACAGTCAAGGCATAAATTAACTGTAGCGACATTGTAATAAATTCAATAAAACTAAAAAGTACAATTGTAATAAAACTTACTGTGATCATCATAGTCTGCAAGAATAAAAAAGTACGTATCAAGTGTTTCTTAAATAATTAATGATACAGAACGGTAGATAACTTTATATGGAACTTCCATAAGTTGATATTATGTTTCACACAGAATTGAAACATTTTTGAGAAGCACGTAATATCTAAATTTATAGAAACAATTCAAGAAATTCCAAAAAAACTTTGACATTCGAGATAAAGCTAGCGGTAGCGCTTCGACAGTGCCAATGTCGTATATTCACAGGTCATCACCCGACTTTTATGTACTTACGATTAGCGTCGCGCCGCTACCGCGTCGCTTGATAAAGAATTTTATTAATCATAGCACACACACACATGCCAGTCAAGGTTAAAAACTTAAACTCTCTAGCATTATTGGTTAATTTTAATTTTATATAATTATCTTATACATTGTAATTAATAAAGTTTAAGTTTTGATAGTATTTTACTATTCTATATTATTTGAGGTTGTTAGATAGCTGCATTTATTTATAAACAACATTTAACATCAAAATGGCACATCAAAATATCTGATAGAATTTTACAGACCTTGATCATCATCTTTCGCGAAAATAAAAAGAAATCTGGTATCCTAAATTTGAAATATAAATACGAATATTATTTGTATTCTTGTATATATGCTTCATGAGCACAAGTATATATTTTTAATATCGCATATTTCATTTTTACATTTTTATTTTTGATACCATTTTTATGACTTTATTTTCGTATTATACTTTTTGATATAGACAATTTATTCTCTTATGATTGTTTATAATTATTATTAGAATGCGGATATGTTTGGGCGATGCTGTATGCGAGTCAGTTGATGTCAACTCAACTGACTCGCATACACGTAACTCTTATTGTTAGTTTATTTGATTATAAGCTTATGAAAGTGTATTTTAATTAACTTTCGTTTTAATTAACTTAAAGTTTTAGTTTTACATAACTTTTTCGTTAACCATACATTGTGAAAATGGGCCTATAAGCCTGTTTCATGAAACTTAAAATTATTTGAAAAGACAATTATGGTATTAAACTTTTACTGCATATACTTTTGGATGGTTTAAACGGTTTATTAAAAAAATATTTTTCGTTTGATATAAAATATTTTTGTCTCTATGTTTAATCAAATACTTAGAAACTTAATTGTATGTTGATTTCATATTTGTTGATTTCATATTTGTTTTTGGACAACTTTTATTTGTTAAAATAATATTTTTGGTTTATGAAAAATGTAACGTACGATACTTTTTTATATACTTGACGTATATTTTTCTTTTTTTAAAAAGAAGTTATATTATTTTATATAAAGTGTGCGAAACTGCTGAGTTTGTTAACTTGAACTTTAATATAATTATCTTAATATTATACTTTTGGATTCTTCAATTCTACAATATTTTAATAAAACTCTGTACATGGATAAAACACTAAATTCATTCAGCATATAAGTATAAAATATTCGACTCTTTAGCAATTAAAGAATTTATTAAGTTCACTTTCCGTATATTTCAATATATTGAAATACTCATATTTTGTTGCTTTAAAATAATTTTTTATATGCAGTTGTTCAATAAATTTTATATTTTATTACATATATTTAGAAGATTGGAACATTAAGCGTTGATTTTACTGATTATTACATTAAAAGAGAGACTACAAGAATGAACATGCAACTTGCTTTATTATAAACTATGCAATAAGTTTTAACATTACATTTTTTATTATTTGTTTATAATTATTTTTATTTTTAACTTGCGAATAAAGAAAAATACTTTTCTGAATTATATAAATTTATATAAATTTATAAATATTTATATAAATTCATGAATAAAATTAATTAATATTAAAATTAAACAAAGTTTAAATCCACTTTAGAAAAGACGTTTATCTGTTTAAAACTCTTCCTTAATTCGAGCTGTGTGCTTCAATACATTTTCATTGAAATTAATCGAATTCCATAATTCTTTTTCTCCAAAATTAACATTGTTGTCCATATTAATATTATCGGGAGCAGCTATATGTAAATAATGAAGTTCTTTCTTCGAAGGATCTATTTTTGGCCATTC
>NW_012026834.1:634904-635784 GCF_000956235.1 Wasmannia auropunctata
TTTGATTAAATCTAGACTTGTTCCGACGAATTTAATTTATGAAAATGTTGATAATCGTTACGAAGGAATTAACGGTTCCGCCTTAGAAATTTTAGGACAAATTAAAGCTAAGATTTTTGTCGAGGACCTCATTGTTGATGATGTTACGTTTCGGGTCGTTCCTGATCACGCGATGAAATGCGATTCAATATTGGGAAGGGACGTAATTAAAAAGCTGAACCTCATTTTAGTATGGCAGAAAGAGAGAAAAAACGAAGACATAATTTGTGAAATATTAAATATTGAATCAAGTGTATCTGAAGGTGACGAGATAGACAATCTAGACGTAAATCCGGAAGTGCCTAGTGACGTGCGAGTAAAATTTAAGCACATGTTTCGTACCGCTTATTTAAATTCGGTGAGACCGACTAAGCCGAATCTTAAAGCCGAAATTAAAATATCGGTTAAAGATAAACATTTCATTTTACGCCAGGAAGGTTATCGTATGAAGAAAAAGCGCGATTACAAGAAATTGTTAATGATTTATTAGCTCGCGGAATAATACGTCCCGGAAACTCTGAATATGCGTCTAGAATTGTGATGGTTAAAAAAAAGAACGGGAAAACACGTTTATGCGTAGATTATCGAGCGTTAAATAAAATCACGGCTAGGGATAATTATCCACTTCCGGTAATCGAAGAGCAAATCGATGCGCTGTATGGAAAACGTTTTTTTACACTGCTAGATCTTAAAGACGGTTTTCATCACGTCGGCGTGTCTGAGGATAGCGTTAAATATACAGCTTTCGTAACTCCATTCGGGCAGTACGAATATCTAAAGATGCCTTTTGGCCTGAAAAACACACCCGCGCGTTTTCAGCGCTTTATAAATGAAATATTAA
>NW_012026834.1:640686-641310 GCF_000956235.1 Wasmannia auropunctata
ATTTTACATATGCCAGGAAGGGACTTGGTTTACACAAATTCTTATCCGCATTCATCCATCCATACCTTAAGCCTATACCTTAACCTATACCTTAACCTAGTTTATCTCCTTTGTACTGTTCCTCTCTTAACTTGACCTTACACCTAGTTACAATTATAAATACCATGGTACACTTAACCGTTACATTTACATCAACATTAACATTAACATCACAGTTTTTACATCACATTTATTTTACATTTTTTCCGCCTCCTCATCATCCCTCATTTCTTTCTCTCTCTCTTTTCTCCTTTTTAGTTCTCTGTTCCTAGCCTTCCATAATTTACCCAATGCTTCCGCTTTCCCTTCATCTAAGTTCTCGTCTATCATTCTACTAATTCTCGTTTCCGTATCCACTCCTAGATCTATGAACCACTCTCTTGTTATCTCGCAATCCTCCACGTAGTGCTCTAGACTATCCCTCTCTTTTTCACAAAATACACATTCCCTAGCTGTTTCATTCAACCAATACTTGTTGTCTTCCTCTAAGTTTCCACATCTCAGTTTCGCCAATGCCTTTACTCCTCTCCCCTTTTTCGTCTTCCCTAAATTAACCTTCCATAAATATCTTGGCCCTTTCCTCTC
>NW_012026834.1:645880-646338 GCF_000956235.1 Wasmannia auropunctata
GAATTTATTAATTAATAATTATTAGTGTCGATTAATTATTCGTATCGATTAATTATTTTTCGACTAAAAAAATCACTCGAAAAAAGAAACACACGACGCGTGCACTCGATGATAGCAAGCAGTCGATTGACTTTAATACCGAATTTATTAGTTAATGATTATCAATTCCGTGTCTATTAATTATACGTCGACTGAAAAATCACTCGAAAAAAGAAACAGGCGCACACTTTATTAACTCACGACGATTTACTGCACGCGTCGTGTGTTTCTTTTTTCGAGTGGTTTTTTTAGTCGAAAAATAATTAATCGATACGAATAATTAATCGACACTGATAATTATTAATTAATAAATTCGGTATTAAAGTCAGTCGACTGCTTGCTATTCTTGAGTGAACGGGTCGTGTATTAATAAATCGCCGTGTTTCTTCGTGTGATGTTTCAGATCGGAAGAGCACACG
>NW_012026834.1:647091-648636 GCF_000956235.1 Wasmannia auropunctata
GTTGAATCACAAAATAAATCTTATACATTATTATATTTGTAGATACTTGGCTATGGATGATTTACCATTATCAATAGCTATAGCATTTCGAATTGGAGAATCGACAGTTAGGAAAATAATAAAGGAAGTTTCTTTAGTATTGACTAAAGTTTTGAAACCACTATATCTTACCTTTCCTACTGAAGAAGATTGGAAAAAATGTGCAGATGGATTTTGGAAGCGCTGGAATCTTTCTAATTGTGTTGGATCTGTTGATGGAAAACACATAAGGCTACAGTGCCCTCCAAATTCAGGAACTTTATTTTACAACTATAGAAAATATTATAGCATTGTATTAATGGCAGTGGCCGATCATTTGTACAGATTCACGTTAGTTGATATTGGAGCCTATGGAGGTAAGCCTTAAAAATATTATTTAAAATTATTTACACTTTCACTAAATTAATACAACAAAAGCAAAATTATTTGTCCAATGTAACACAGGAAATAGTGACGGAGGAATTTTTAGTGATTCTCAAATAGGAATTAATCTAAATAATGAACAGTTAAATCTTCCAAAAAGAACTGTTAATCTTCCTGATAGCAATTTGAAAACATTTGAATTTTTCATTGCCGATGATGCTTTTAAGCTTTCAAATAGAATAATGAAACCCTATTCTGGTAAAAATTTGAGCGATAAAAAGAATATTTGTAACTACAGA
Source organism: Wasmannia auropunctata (assembly GCF_000956235.1). NCBI lineage: Eukaryota > Metazoa > Arthropoda > Insecta > Hymenoptera > Formicidae > Wasmannia > Wasmannia auropunctata. The sequence goes on from NW_012026834.1 coordinate 647,793, forward strand.
TTTTCTAGAGCACGCAGAACTATTGAGAGTGCTTTTGGTATTTTTGCTAATAAATGGAGAATATTTCACACAGCCATTTGTATGTTACCAGAAACTGCTGACATAATTGTAATAGCTTCTGTCTGTTTACACAACTATGTATTAAAAGAAGAACAACGCAGTGGATATCAGGAGACGCGGTAGCGGCTCCCGCCAAGTATATTTTTTTCATTACATACAGAGATGCTACAGTGTATCCTTTACCGGACGGATAACGTTTCTGTAGGAATAAATTATCATATCTTTTAATTATATGAATATTATCGGTAAATGCCTATTTTGTGAAAAAATCTATATTTTTCCAATCACAATGCTGTAATAGCGATGTATAATCCATAAGTGCATTTGATGCATAAGCGCATAAAGTGTATGCATTTTCTTGTCCGATTTTATGTCATTCAGATACGTCGTCGTCGTCGTCGTCGTCGTCGTCGTTGTCGTCGTCATCGTCGTCGTCGTCTTCATCGCAAAATTTCAATCTTGTCCCCTTTCGTCTATAACACGGGTCAACACAAAATTTGACTTTGACATTAAAGTATGAAATTTCGATAAATTAGATCATAGATGAAGACGAAAAAAAATTATATGGCCTGAAAAAGTTTGCTTTTGTATCCAGGAGAACGTTTGAACGATATTTTTAAAAATTTGTGATTTTAATCTTTATTTTATAATAAAACGATACAAATATAAATGTACATTATTTTTATTAATTTTTATTATCAAATTAGCTTACAAAAAAGTGGAAAATAATTCAAAAATGCACGGTATTACTTTTTCTTTTATGTTCATAAGTACTTTCCCTCAA
>NW_012026834.1:648656-650065 GCF_000956235.1 Wasmannia auropunctata
TTCAAAAATGAAATTATTGATAATATGATGTATTGAAAAAATTTTTAAATACAAGTTCTTTATTATTTATTAAAAATTGTATAAATAATTGTATAAAAGTAATCAATTTTTTTTATACAATTGAATTGCCGCGTTCTGACTTTTAAGGCTTTACCAATCAATTTTCTTTCATGCAATTTTTAATAAGTAATAAGTAAGCTTGAAGTAAGCTTACATTTTTTTGCTTTTGATAATTTAATAACTTGCGAACTAAAAGAGAATGTTCCTCGATATAAAATATTTGGTGCCCTGAAAAGGGCAGATTAATTATCTCCTGCATCTTCATAACAGATGTTCGAAGTGGCCGCCGTCCATTATTACACACGCTCTCATGCGTTTCAATAAATTTATTTGGGTCTTCTCCAGGATATCGTTGTCGATAGCCCAAATGGCTTCATGGAGCTTGTCATGAAGATCTTCTACATCCTCGGGAAGTTTCCTGTAAATAATTTCTTTACAGTGTCCCCACAAGAAAAAATCCAATGGATTTAGGTCCGGAGATCTTGCAGGCCAAGATATCGGGCCATATCGGCCCATCCACCGTCTAGGAAATTGCTCGTTCAAATAATTTGTTACTATTCTGCCATTGTGTGGTCCAGCACCGTCTTGTTGGAATATAATTTTATTCCTATCTACCAATGGCACTTCTTCCAAAAAATCCGGAATGTTTTCTCTTAAAAATTCCAAATACGATGCGCTATTTAAGATATCTGGTAGAATAACTGGACCCAGAATATCTGTGCCCATGATTCCTGCCCAGACATTTAATTTCCATCGCGTTTGGAAATTTCTCATTCGAGTGACATAAGGATTCTCGTCACTCCACACGTGCATGTTGTGAGAGTTAAAGATTCCTTCTTGTGTGAATAGCGATTCATCGCTAAATATCACTCGGGACGGAAATTCTGGATCCTCGTCTACTTTCCTCAGAAAATCTTCACAAAATCTTCTCCTCCGAGGATAGTCTTCCTCTCGCAAATGTTGCACGCAGGTGTAATGATAAGCGTGCAACTTCTCTCCTTTCAGAATTCTCTGTACTGTGGAGTAAGAGAGATTCTGCTCTCGAGCAATGACCCGAATACTAGTTTCAGGCTCTTGTTCGATTACACGAAGAACTGTCTCCGTATTTCGCAAATTTCTTTCATTGCGATGTCTACCGCAGTCTTTTTTATTCGGCAAAACGCTACCGGTCTCGTGTAATCGTTGCGCTGCTCGAAGTATAACGAAGGGCGATGGATGTTTTGCTCGATACGGATACAATTCCGCATATCTTCTTGCAGCAACGTTATGCTGTCCCTGGCACTCACCAAGTGCCATCAACATGTCGTAGTACTCTTCGTTCGTATAAGTTGCCATCGTCCTGTCGACGC
>NW_012026834.1:651647-652891 GCF_000956235.1 Wasmannia auropunctata
TTATTTATTACTTATTCAAAATTGCATGAAAGAAAATTGATTGGTAAAGCCTTAAAAGTCAGAACGCGGCAATTCAATTGTATAAAAAAAATTGATTACTTTTATACAATTATTTATACAATTTTTAATAAATAATAAAGAACTTGTATTTAAAAATTTTTTCAATACATCATATTATCAATAATTTCATTTTTGAATTGCCGCGTTCTGACTTCTAAGTCAGAACGCGGCTTTAACCAATCATATCAATTCACATTCGACAGTGTTACCACACAATAAAATCATTTACTATCGTTGAGTAAACACGTGTGGTCTGTACGTCGAATGATCACGCGTCTCCGAATTTTCGTGTGACGAACGAAATTCGTGATTTGTGATTAATAATAAATTAGTAGTGACAGTGGAGATTAACTAATCTCTAATTTAATATCGATAATTCGGTAGTAAATTTGATCCAGTGAGTGAATAGTCTGTGTGTATGTGTGTGTATGTAAAATGTCACAGTGTAAGAGGCAAAGAAGAGAAAAACTTCAAGTTAATTACTCGATATGGATATCTGTCTCATCGTGGAAGCAATCAGGTGATCGCTATGCAGATTACTGCGTGAGTATACGAATCAAAACATGTTCGAACATGTTCTGACACGCTCGCGCGCTCCTCTCTCTCTCTCTCTCTCTCTCATTGTCTGTCTGTCACTCATTTTAAACATGCTAGTTTTTATATTAATAATAATATTCAACTGCTCTGATACGTACGTTAAATTAAATATTTGATGAAAATTTATTAGAATAAATTCTCATCTTTTGGAAAATGGTCAGCAAGAAATTATTTCGTTAGATTTTATTTTTAAATTAAGGCTAGCATAATAAAAAAATAATTGCAAAATTAACTACAAAAATTAATTAAATAGTAAATAATAAATTGCCTTTGTTACCGCGGTAATTATTGTATGAGATAATACAACAATTATACAATAAAGCAAAAGGTGTACTTGTTGAATAATTTTACATGTAAATCGTAAATGTTTCGCAAAACTCAGAGTCGAAACGTTTGCGATTTACACGTAAAATTATTCAACAAGTACATTTTTTACTTTATTGTGTCATTATTGTATTATTTTATTCACCAATAACTGTGGTGGTTCACAGAAGCAATTTATTATTTACAATTTGATAATAAAAGAATCACAGACAAATAACAGACAGAAAGACAGACTAACAATAAGCGAGTAACATAAAGAAAGC
>NW_012026834.1:653048-655903 GCF_000956235.1 Wasmannia auropunctata
CTATAATACGTCATATATCGGTGTTTTAAGTCATAAACCGTGATAATTCTACAGAATATATTGTATGCCGATATTGTAAGCAGTGTAAAATTGATCAATAACTGTCGAATATGAAGGGAATACTCGACTTGAAGAAAATAACGAACCTACTGTAAAAAGTGTTGACAACGAATTTTGTGTTGCGTGCAATTTCGTTATTATGTGCTTAATTGTGATAATGTGACTTGTCTCGTATTTATCAAAGTCGTAAAAATGGATGTCGAATTTTATATGTTAAAGTATCTTTTCCGTTCAATGTAGTCGAATTTTATACGTTAAAGTATCTTTTCCTTTCAACAGTTGTCAAATCGTGAGTTCTCTTGTCTGAATAAGCTTCACTTTACTTGCCTTTTACGACTATTTACTGACTTTCAGGGGGGAAGAGGACAGTTTTCATCCATTTTTACAAGTTTTCTAAAGCGATCCTATTTATTAATTTTATCCAAATCCTCTTTATTTAAAAATGGCATGCAACAAACTTTTACGTATCATTTTTCGCTGTTTCTCGCTTATGACGTCACGAGTCCAATATGGTCGCGGTGACTAGACAGGGTCCTAAAATTTTACTAAGAGAAATAAAATTAATATACAAGCATAGGAATTATATCAAAATATAGGAAAAAGGTACCGTATGACATAGAATAAGTTAGATCTTATTCAACGACTCAGCAATTAAGAAAATATAACTTCAAATATCAAAAAAAGATCCAAATTTTACCTTATTTCACGAATACAAAATTTTTAAACTTCTCCGCTAGCTAGATTTGGCTTTTGATTTTTACAGCTTTTTTAGAAGATAATTACATGCTCGAAAACTTTCTATTAACGAGTGATAAAATAGACGCAAGAAAGAGGAGAAATTTAAAGTGACATTATTTGCCCCCTGTCACTATTTGCTCCCCCTTTCCTTACGTAAATTCTTCATAATTTATTAAAAATTTTAAAAATATAGAGAAGAAAATAATAAATGTATTATTAATAAATAAAAAATAAATTTTTACCAGATTTTGTGCGATGCATCGTCCGAATACGATCGAGATCAGCAGCAGAACAAAGTGGAGTATCCACTTCATAAGTGTTATTAAAAAGAGTATAATTGACTTCATATTCATCGGTCTCTTTGCGAAAGGTAATAATGGGCTGAAATCGATGACCCCATAAAATCTCCGATGGCAAGTATGAACTTCTTGCCTGTGTTGTCATGCCAGTGGATTCGATCACTCCTATCAATATTAATAATAATGAAAGGATGATTTTTATTGTTTGAAAAAAAGTAGTTTTGCATAATTTTTTATAAGTTCAAATCAAATCCGTAAGTGTAAATGTTACATCACGTTATTCTTAGTAGATGTAGTCGCAATGTCAAGTAAAATAGTTGCCCCATGCAGTCTCAGTGCAAAATATTATTGCAAATAGTAATAATTTAAAGTGAATTTAGTATATGGGAATAAACATGCTCTTTTAATAAAAATATTCTTTTTATTAATTTAAAAAATTTTAGAAAAACGATTTTTCAAAAATTGACTTTGTAATTAAAATGATTTATAACTCGTAATATGTAAAAAAATATTTTAAAAAGCTAACAATGAGCAATTTTATGGATGTTATAAAATAATTTATTTAATGTTACAAAATTAAACAACTAACAATAAATGTTTCGACTCCACAGTCACTTCATTTCAGTAGTCAAAAGTACCTATATGAAATCACGCGAATCATGTAATTTAATACTTTTGACTACTAAAGAAGACTGTAAAATCGAAATATTTAGTTGTTTCATTTTATAACTCGCATTGAATAAATTATTTTATAACACTTTCTTCCCCAAAATTGCTGATTGTTAGACTTTTATTTATATTTCTTTATTTTGTAATTTTATACAAAAAATTATATAAGTTACATCTATTTTAAAATTTTTCACAAAATATAGAATTTTATATAGCATATCAAACTATAAATGTAGACCGCGGTTTAATTAAACTATCCATATTGTTTACCAGAGTGCACCATGAAAAACAAAGCATGTCAAAGGTTTGATGTCGACTGTAAGAAATTCGATATTTTTATATTAAAGTTTAATCATTAAAAAAATAATGTTTAACCATTAATTTGAACTATTTTCGAAATCTCTTGCATATCGGATTTGTCAACTATGAAATTTCCAAAAATCCAAAAAGTAAAAAATGTATTTTTTAGACGTTTTCACCTCATTTTTATCAAAAATCTAACGTGATAGAACATTTTTTATGTTTGGTTTTAACGGCCGGAAACAAAACCGTTTTTTTTTCCAATTTTTCCGCGGATTTTTTCGGTTTTTTTCCCAAGGAAAAAAATTCAATGGAAAAATTCACGTACATATTCATAAAACCTATCATATTTTACATTTGCAATACTTTGATACACTTTTCAAAATTTAAAACTTTTATAACAAGCATATATTTATTGCTGATAATGTTAAATACTAAAGAAATAAAAAGCATATTATGAAAATTAAAAAAACAGAGTTAATGTATTTTTCAAATAAAACGTATGGCTCTTGACAATTATTAATAATCAAAACTCTTTAAAAATATTTAATATAAATATCAATTTAAATTAATCTTTACACTAGTTATTAGGATTGCGTTTCCTAAAACAGTTTATTTAACAATAAATAAGCCTCACCTCGAGGAATATAGTAATCAAATGCAAACATAGAAATCAACTCATTATTAATTCCAGCGTTTATACGAAGTATCTTATTTTAATAATGCTACAAAATACGAGAGTTATAACTTATAAGAGTTATAAGCTTATATCCTGTCTCTTATACACAT
>NW_012026834.1:661812-662560 GCF_000956235.1 Wasmannia auropunctata
TTTTTAATTTCCCCAAAAATATTACAATTTTCTACGTGTATCAACAAAAACTGATTTGTTTTTCCAACTTTAAAATCTATTTCAATTATGACTTATTAAAATTTTTACTTTTTATTTAATATTACAAGTTTCTACACAAATTTACCACCTAATATTTTCCTAACGGAAAAAATTTCTGCGAATAAGTACAAATTTTTACTAAAAATAAAAATTTATCGAAATTTTTATTTTCTATATTTCCATACAAATATTTATTTTTTTGGAAAAATATATCTACGCAATAGTACCACTAATTACAATTTTCTAAAATCAAGAAAGTGATAAAAGTAATGTTACATGAAAATCCATAAATTTTTAGAAAATAGTACAATCTATAAATTTTGAAAAATGAGAAAGAACAAAATCTTCAGTAGTTAAAACATTTACTTATTTGTAGAATACTACGATTATTTAGGAATGACTATAGAAATCTACCAGAATCAACGTATCATAAAACTATTGAACTTTGAATCCAAATCTGTTTTTGATTTCTCATAAAATATTACAATTTTCTACATAAATCAACAAAAACAATTTGTTTTTACAACTTCAAAATCTATTGCATTTATGGCTATAATTAAAATTTGTAATTTTTTATTTCATATTTTTACTTTTGCATAGAATATTACAAATTTCTATGAAAAACAACAATATTCTTCAGTATTCTACGATTAATGAATCCGTCAAAATCTATATAAATTTACATTCT
>NW_012026834.1:662580-663070 GCF_000956235.1 Wasmannia auropunctata
CATAAGCGCCGATGTACGGCGGCTGTCACATAATACTTTGTGTAATACGTGATTTTTCTGGTACAATCAAAATATCGGTGAGATCACCGAACGTGTTAAAAATGCATTTCAGCATTTTTGCACAAGCGCCAATGTACGGCTGCTGTGATACATTAGATTCGCGTTATATAATATTCTTTCAATCTAAATGTCTCGCGGTCATCGAACATATGTTAAAAAATGCAATTAAGCATTTTGATCAAGCGCCAATGCATGGCAGCGAGATCACGTCGCGAAATCAAACGATATCTGCAACATTTGCGAAAAATAGACCACACCCATTAGTTTCGGCATATATATTGTAAAGATTTTGATACACCTCGTCAGTGGTGAGATTTAATACAACCAGGTGATTGTGAAAATGTAACTCTTGTTATTGAACATCGAAGAAATGATACCACCAAACGATTACATGGAGGTAGAAGTAGCGCATGAGGAAGATGATCAAGAA
>NW_012026834.1:663090-663494 GCF_000956235.1 Wasmannia auropunctata
TGATAGGTCGAATGTTTTTTACAGTTGTCTCTCCAGTTAAAATTGTGTCTCCTGTACGTTTCACCTGCTCATTCAGCACAAGCATCTCACGTTATCGCGGTCGTCTCCGTACGTGCAGCCTCACAGTGATTTCTTCTCCGCGAAAATCGAGCAATCGACCGTATTGATCCACAACGCGGATAGTCAGATCCGATATGCTCCGTGCGATGATCGGAAGGTAAATGATCTGTGCCGGCGTTTCCGATATCTTATATCCTGGCGGCACGCTCGGTGAAAACTCGTGTATCGTATGTACACACTTGTCGTTACTATACGCACCCGCGGTCATGTTACACTCTATGCAAATGATGTTTACATTTATGATATTTATCGGTACACTGAGTCGACAAGGCACACAGGGGATA
>NW_012026834.1:663514-664086 GCF_000956235.1 Wasmannia auropunctata
GAGAAACCATGAAAGTATAATTTTTAGAGACATCACTGAAATCTCTAATTTCAGCGAAATTCAAAGTTTTTCAGACACTTATAAATGATTTTCAGAGAAATCGCTGATAATCTCTGAAAAGTGAGAAACCGTGAAAGTATAATTTTCAGAGACATCATTGAAATCTCTAATTTCAGCGAAATTCAAAGTTTTTCAGACACTTATAAATAATTTTCAGAGAAATCGCTGACAGTCTCTGAAAAGTGAGAAACCATGAAAGTATAATTTTCAGAGACATCACTGAAATCTCTAATTTTAGCGAAATTCAAAGTTCTTCAGACACTTATAAATGATTTTCAGAGAAATCGCTGACAATCTCTAAAAAGTGAGAAACCATGAAAGTATAATTTTCAGAGACATCACTGAAATTTCTAATTTCAGCGAAATTCAAAGTTTTTCAGACACTTATAAATGATTTTCAGAGAAATCGCTAACAGTCTCTGAAAAGTGAGAAACCATGAAAGTATAATTTTCAGAAACATCACTGAAATCTCAACTTTCAGCGAAATTCAACAACTTTCAGATATTTTGTA
>NW_012026834.1:664106-664668 GCF_000956235.1 Wasmannia auropunctata
CTTTGCATTGTCTTGAAAAGAAAAATATTAAATATTCTTGCATTGTCTTGCATTTTATAATGTATAGATTGTATAGACTGCTGTGATTACACAATCAAGCAGTAATGCAGGTTCCAAGCAACAACTTGGGAAGAAATATCTGATCAATTTTTTGGAAACCATGGATGACGATCAATTATATATTATATTAATAAAAGTGTTTGTAAAATAATTTAGGAGATGCATGCTGCAAATATGCCGACAAAACGTGCTGCTTCTGTGCATCAGCACGTTTGGCTATCTGGGCGCTTATCAAATAAATAAATGTAATAGCTTTATTAATTTTTGTTTAGGTAATGCGAATGGATATCTTTTAGTCGACTTTTCGCCTTGTCAAAAAGATTACTATATAATGATGACGAAAAGATGTCTTTTTAAAGTTGTCTTTTGGGATGAAAGTAAAAGATGTCTTTAAGATATCTTTTACTTTCATCCAAAAGACACCTTTAAAAAGACATCTTTTCGTCATCTTTTAGATATCTTTTCGCTTAGCCGAAAAGACATCTTAAAAAAGACATCTTTT
>NW_012026834.1:675004-675399 GCF_000956235.1 Wasmannia auropunctata
CTTATTTTACACAATAAAAGTTTTACTATCTCATTGTACTTTAAATGAAAGATTTGATATCAATAAAAGGCGCCAAGTTATAAACCCATAAAAATTACGTTTCCTTACTTAAGTCATAAATATATTACTTATATAAAAGATTTGATATCAATAAAAGGCGTCAAGTTATAATCCCATAAAAATTACGTTTCCTTACTTTAATCGTAAGTGTATTACTTATATGAAAGATTTGATATCAATAAAAGGCGCCAAGTTATAATTCCAAAAAATTACGTTTCCTTACCTAAGTCATAAGTATATTACTTATACTATCTCATTGTACTTTATTACACCGTGGGTGGGGTGTAACGTGGGAAGGACTCGGTTTTGGTGGTTGTAGAATTGATGCACAGTAA
>NW_012026834.1:675419-676111 GCF_000956235.1 Wasmannia auropunctata
CGTCTACATATAGTGCAAGGTACGCTTTATCATTATTGATTGAACCGAGATAGACGCATTTGTCAGCGCTGCTTTGGACGAACTTGAATCTTTTTAAGAATGCATCGAACTTTTTGTTCCAGCATCGACCGGCTTGCTTTAGGCCATATAACGCCTTGTTAAGTTTACAGACTGAATTGTCATTTGGAACATCTAAACCTTCGGGAGCGCGCATATAAATTTCTTCTTTTAGATTACTATTTAAATAAGCGGTCTTAACATTGAATTGATAAATTTCCAAGTCGTTTACTGCAGCGACTGACAAGAGCGTTCAAACAGAATCATATCGCACAACAGGGGAGAAGATCTTGTTGTAATCCACTCCGGCTTTTTGTGAGAAGCCCTGAGCGCATAAACGCGCTTTATAACGTGTGATCTCACCCGATGACGTGGTTTTTACTTTAAAAACCCACTTGTGCCCTATAGCTTTACGATCACGGGGCAAAGGCACTATCTCCCACGTTTGATTCTGTTGGTAAGCAGCTAATTCTTCGCGGACAGCCTGAATCCATTTTTCTGAGTTCTTCCCGGTTACGGCTTCGTTATACGTTTTCGGTTCAGCGTATGAGACAAAACAAGCCTCGTATCGACATGGCGCACGTAACAAGCTGCGATCTCTTAGAATTTGGTCGCACATTAACAACATCCGATTC
>NW_012026835.1:0-2062 GCF_000956235.1 Wasmannia auropunctata
GACGTGTGCTCTTCCGATCTCCGTTTTGAGAAACACGGTATAAAATGATAACTTTGAGGCTTCATAACTTGCCAACAAAGAGTATGCTCCATTTGAAAGTTTCAGAAAATTAGTGTCTCATGGTTTACTATCATTTATCACCAAAATAAAGTCCGGAATCGAGGGCGAGAATACAGAGCATTTTTGGCCTGTTTTTAGGGTCACTCTTTATTGCTTGTTGCTTAAATTAACAAAATTGATCACCAGTGCAATATATTAATAATTTCATCAGGTTTACATTTCATTTTGAAAATTTCAAAATGTAAATTTTTGAAATTATTAGTACATTGCACTGTTGATTTATTTTGTTAATTGAAACAACCAGTAATAAATTTACCGTAGGATATTTTAAAAGCAATAAATTGTAGAAACATTTTGAAACTTTGATATTGATTATCACATAAAAAATAATTTCATTGATAAACAGAATTATGATATTTTTTCATCAATATGTATTTCATTCAATAATATGTATAACATATGTATAACATATAAGGTATATGGGATTATATATGTATATCTGTATGGCAAGTGAAAAATGATTCATACTTTGGCTGTTTTTTTATGCATTTGGAAAACACGTACGTGTTCGAAGCAGTGCACATGCAAATTCTTCATTCTGTCTGATATAAATTAATAAATACTATCCTCTATAATATACAAAAAAATTTTAATTACAGAATTAAAAAGTTTACAAAAGCTAAGAATTATTAAATTTTATTAAACGATAATGATAATCAGAAAGGAGACCGCATAATGTTCGTCCTTAACGACATTTAGAGCCTTTAATTAAAGAAATATTTAGAAAATCAGCAACATCTTGATACATGACTGTGGCAGATGCTATAATACAGCTGCTTGTGTTGAATTTGGATGAATTATTGTTATACAAAATACATCCAGAATTCTTCTTTTTGTTAAATGTAATGAAATAACACTAAAATCGTTACATCAATTAGTTGTTAATAAATAAAAATGTAACTTACAATTTATGCAAATTAATATTTGAACAGTTAAATACTATATTTTCTATATTTTACCGTATAAAATTTTTTGCAGTGTCTATAAGTAGTGTATCATGTAAGGAGTGATTGGAAGTGCTCAATGCGTTCATTAACGTATTGGTTATAATATACAATATATTATAACAATATATTAGCTATATTAATAATTAGTTCAACATACTCGTCCATTCATCTTGTACAATTTTCGACAAAAATTCATTATAACGGTCTGAAATAAATGCAAATTATTAAATAAAAATTATTTATTATGAGAAAATAAGTAAAATTAGTATTATAAGTCAAATTATTATGCTAACCTTGTTTTTACTAACGTTTATATTTTTTATGTACATTTATATTTACCTTTATAAACCTTTATATTTACAATATCTACATTTTACTAATATATTTTTTATCACAATATGTAGGTACATTTTACTAATATATATTTCCTAACACGAACATGCAATTCACGACTTATTAATCAGTCGTAAAAATGATATGTATTTATATACTACTCTATATATACACTATCTGTAAAATTTGTTGAAATCAACCAGCTGTCAAACTTCCTGTGATACATACACAGATTTAAGGGACGCTCACTGTCAGCACTATCGCTTTGACATTCTGTCTTTATCACTCATTAGAAGTAAAACAAAGATAGAATAACGTAATAGCGCTGACAACATGCTTCCTGAACGCGTTTTTAATCTCTAGCGCCTCTTGTGACAGAAATTGTAACCGTACAAAAACGACGGTAATAATTAATAATAACGTTTCTTAAAATAAAATTTCAAAAATCGGAATTTGAAGCTTTATATCTCCGTTCGTAGGGCACGTAGAAGGAAAATAAAACACTTTTATTATATAATTCAATCTCAAGCTATCGATTGGGCCTACTTAGAAATTGATCGGTTCAGTTATTGAGATCCAAAAATCTCAGATGCTCGCAACTCGCCGACTCGCGTAAAATATCCACGGGGCGGTCTCAGTGTCATACTTGACACCGAGACACT
>NW_012026835.1:11237-12179 GCF_000956235.1 Wasmannia auropunctata
AGAGAGAGAGAGAGAGAGTGAGTGAATGAGCGAGTGACTGAGAGAGGAAGCGAATACACCTCGCCGAGATGCCGACCTCTCTGCGCGCCGCCCTGACTCGACTCCACAGCCCTGATAATGACGATGCTCGAGCGACAAACTCACACAAAGGACGTAGCTTGTAAGGGGGGTAAACAATAATTATCACGCCGTCGTAAGTCTCGTATATCTCGTAGCGAAATCCCGTTGCACGCCCGCCACAAAAGCCGGCCGCGTTGCGCGCGCGCGCGCGGATAATATTATTATTAATTGTTACTGTTGAAATGCGATTAGAGAGACTAACGATAAAAGAGAATATTAGAGAAAAAGAGAGAGAGAGAGAGAGAGAGAGAGAGAGTAAAATCTCACTCGTTGCTAGAGGAACGAAATTTCGTTTCGAAGAGGAGGGGCAAGTGCAAACTCCTGATTAGCAGCGTTCCTTGGTCCTCAAGAGAACGGACAATCGTCGTCTAATTTACCAGCCGATTCAATCTCTCTTCCTTAGTCATTTACTTTTTCGCTATCACGTTCTTTCTTTTCACCCCACTCCTATTTTGTCTCGTCTCCAATATGTCGCATTTTTCCTCATGTGATACTCATATATTATGTAATTTTTTATCTAATGCGATCTATGGACGTATCTCAAAGTCTAGCGTTAAAATTCTAATAATATAATAAATATTCTAATTTGCTTAACAATATTCTCATCAAATAGATATTTTCAGAAAAATATTGTTTTTTTATTACATATAAGACAATAATTTTATCTTCTGGAATATTTTTGTTATTTGTAAAGATAATTATATTGAAAATTGTACTATATCAAGGAAACATATTGTACCTATATAATTACTTTGTACCTATATAGTAGAGTATTAAAAACTATTAGTTTCATATTTATATTATATAGAATGGTTCCGGGTT
>NW_012026835.1:12397-16940 GCF_000956235.1 Wasmannia auropunctata
TTTTTTCCTGTTTTTGGTACAAAACATACCAGAGCCAGATGCATTAGCATGTGTGTTTTAATCGTGGAAAAGGAAATTTTATTCTATGCGATTAATACGAAGTATTTTGTATCCAACAAAAATGGTATTTTTGTCGATAAAACAGACGGCTTTAGCATTCTCTTAAAAGTGCATAAGAGCACAAATATGCGGTAGCTTAATTCTTGGTTTTGTCTAGAGAATAACATATTAAAAGCTCATCAAAATCGGAGGGGGACATTTCCGTCCTTTTCCTTGTAAGTATTTCTCTCTTGTATTTTCTAATAAAATTTGTGACACAAATACCTCAAAACACAATATTAAAATAATATATTAAGCATTATAATAAGCATTGCACCAACCTTTAAAGTTATAACTTATAAAATCACAATTATTATTGAGATCGCAGTTGAAAGTTTGTATTTAAATTGACTTGAACTTAATAATTAATCTTAATAATTAAAATTAAATAATTTTATATTGTAACACAAGAATAAAAGTTTCTCTGCATTTTCGCCGAATAAATTACTACGCCTATCCATATAAATCTGCCCAGCAGAACTAAATCGTGGTTTGCAGCAATCGGCGCCAACCAACCGATGATAACATAACTTCTCGAACGCTCGCCGATGCGTTGCAAACTAGTTTTGGCTTATTTATCAAAATTTTCTCTTAATTTCCAAAGCCAAAACCGAAAACAAAACAAAATCCTGGTTTTTGACCGCAACCGGCCGTAACCGAAATCGAAATTTCGGTCGGACTCTATCTGGAAGTTGCTCGCAAACGCTTCGTTTAAGAGATATTGACTTTTTAAATATACAACTATAAGAATGAATAATGTCGAAATCTTTTTTTATTTTGTGCAAAAGGTATATGAAGTGCCCGTTAATGACCTTTAATTATTAAAACGGAGGATAATGCAAGCGTGTGAAGAAATTACACGCGCACAATGTCAGTCAACCGCTCATTCTCTCATCGATAGGTGCAATACTTGTCTCAGCTGAAGGCTGTCATTTTGAACAATATATTTAATAATTACATTTTCATTATTGTAAAGCAAATAAATAAAAAGAATATAAATCTAGATTATTTTGATATTATTCATTCTTATAATTTATTTCTTAAAAAGGATAGATCCTTGCATATTGCAATTTGCATAATTTTTTTTAAAGGCAACTGTAAGTTTTCTTTACATCAATGTTTTATCTCATTATTTTATGTATAAAAGTATTAAGATATATTTGCCAAAAAATGAGTAGTTTATGAGATATTTTATACTTTGTATCAAAATGTGTTTAAATAAAATATAAAATATCTCGTAAACTATTTTTCGATAACTCTACCCTAATATTTTTATAAGCAGAATAACCAATGATAATCATATTAGGACTTAAAAAAGTCATATAATTCTGCAAAGCATTTAATTTTAAAGCATTTCTGAAATAATCTACATAAAAAAACAATTTAAAAGACTCAAGACAAAGTGATACGGAACTGCTTTCCGACGCGTATCTCTCACTTATCTACTTCTCCTCTAATGATAAATCCCCATCACGCTCATTTCTTCCTTAACATTATAAAACAGATTATACACCTATTCCATTTCTCATGTTTTAACATTTCTTTAACTGCCAAGGAATAACACAGTATCTAAGAACAAAATATGAATTAAGACTGCCAAGATGACTGTACATTTTAAGTTAAAGGATTTGAAGGATGTAAGTTAAAATTTGCAAGAGTTAGTTTACTGTACCTTATAGTTTTTTAACATATGTGCTTCCTTATTGAATAAAAATAATCTTTCTTCTTTATACAATATAATATGTTTTAAAAATTAACTTTAGTATGACTTATTTTTCAATTTATTTTTACATAACGGACGTCAACAACGTTTTCATTTATTCAATATTCTTTTATAATTTAATTAATGATTTATTTCTCATTAATTTTATCATTGTAACGAATATTAGATATCATTCCTTGACAGTTTATTCCATGTTCCTATAGACTTACAATAAAGGAATCCTTATAATAACGGGCCGAACACTACGTCCACTCATGACGCCAAGATGTTATTGACTTAACCCTTTCAAGCATACATTTTTCCTTACCTACGATTGACTTAAAAATTGGTACTTGGGAGTTTTTGAGGTTACTGATTACGAATCTGAGGTCAAAATTTAGAAATTTAAAATGGCGCATTCAATATGGCGGACCCGAATTCGAAAAACGATGCAAATTTTATGAAAATGTATATCTGGGAATTCTCGGGGTCCCTGATTACGAATCCGTAATCAGATTCTCGAAATTCAAGATGGCGGATCCAATATGGCGACTATAATCCGAAAAACAGTACTGATCGAGTGTAAAATCGCTAAATCCCCAGATATACGTTTTTATAAGATTTGCATCGTTTTTCGAATTCGGGTCCGCCATATTGAATCCACCATCATGTATTTCCAAAATCTGACCACGGATTTGTAATCAGTGACCCCAAGAACCCCCAAATATATTTTCATGATATTTGCATCTCTTATCGAATTTAAGTCCACCATATTGAATCCGCCATTTTGGATTTTAGAAATCTGGCCACGATTCGTAATCAGCGACTCCGAGAACACCCAGATATACATTTTCATAAAATTTGCATCGTTTTTCGAATTCGGGTCCGCCATATTGGACCTGCCATCTTTAATTTTAGAAATCTGGCCACGGATTTGTAACTAGCGACCTCAAAAACACTTGAGAGAAGATCTTTGCGTGGAAACTCTGAGAACTTTTGGAGATAATAAATTTTCTCCAGAAAAATTGCAATTTTTCAACGTTTACATTCAAGAGTACAGTTATACATTCAAGAATAAGAATTGATGTGCAATAATTCGAAATCATAGGTGATTTTGTTTATTTGTATAAACACAAAACACAAAAAAAGTTCGAAAATTGAGTAAAAACTACTCCAGGTATTTAGAAAATGGTTATGGAAAAGGTGCCACAGTGCCACCGTGTTGCAAAGGGTTAAGATGTATTGGTCTAAAGCGGAAAAGAATAACTAAGAAAACTCAACGTTGAACAGCAAAAAATGCGAGCAAGTAAAAGAATTTTTAATAGATTATAATACTGTTAAAGTTATTTGAATTGTACAACACCGAAGATGACCATCGTTCAGAGATCGAAACGTTTGTTGTAAAAATTAAGGAACTGTTATGATAACTAACAATTGAGAACTTAAAACGTCAACACGATACAAAGCGGATCTTAATGCTTCCATATAATATTAGTGTGAATCTTACAATTTTTGGTTCATAATAACACCACATGGCCGCAAATCACGTGCTTCTCCGCACCGAGTGCACGTGCTTCTCGGAACCGAGTAGTATGTAATATCACAATTAAATTGCCGAAGGCAATCTAATAAATTGTTGCTCAAAGCATCTATTTTAAATCCTACTTAATGCTCACTTGCATCTAATAAATCAGGGGGGACCCCTCCCTTGCGACGTCAAATAAATCCTAACTTGCATCTATACGAACCGAATCTGTAAAGAAAGAGTAACACTAAAAAGTAAAAACAGGCCAAAAATGGCCTGTATTCTCGCCCTTGATTCCGGACTTTATTTTGTGATAAATGATAGTAAACCATGAGACACTAATCCTCTGAAATTTTCAAATTGAGCCTACTCTTTGTTGCCAAGTTATGAAGCCTCAAATTTATTATCATTTTATACTGTGTTTCTCAAAACGAATCTTTGCATGTGAATAGCTTTTAGGCAAAGTATTTTGGATACAAATGTTTCTGATAAAAGTTGTATAATGTGAAAGGGTACATAAAAATTATGACCGTCACTGTGACCTTGAAGATACTCCTGAAGATCATTTGGAAGTCAACTTTTGATTTTTAAATGAAAACTTTTATGCATATAAAGTAACGCTTGGGAGTGAAATGATTATTAGAAAGTACTTTTTTGGACCGAGGGTTGAATAATAGAGATGGCTTTGGGCTCAAAGTTGGTTTCATTACTTTTCTTGTTGTTTATTTCTACAATAAGAAAGAGTTTCCATTGGAAAACCTGAAGTTGATCTTGAAATGAATTTTAGAAGTGACTTCAAGGTCTAATAAAGGAGTTCTATTTACCCTTACATGGCCTTGTTTACCTTACAAACCCTACAATTTTTATTTGAAACATTTTTATCCGAAATGCTTTTCCTAAAAGTTATTTGCAAGCAAAGAGAAGAGTGAAAACTCTTTCTTATTGTAGGAATAAACAACAAGAAAAGTAATGAAACCAACTTTGACCCCAAAGCCACCTCTATTATTCAACCCCTGGTTCAAAAAAGTACTTTCTAATAACACCGGCACACAAAAAAAAAGTGGTTTGTGCATTTGACCGGACCTATCTACGGACATGTTTTTCGACCCGCTGAATCCGAATTTGAGGTCCGTTGGGCTCGGTCAGGTCCCAGATTTTAGTAAAATGCAAAAAACCCCCCAAAAATATGAAAAACTGCAATTACAGCGATGAAAAAA
>NW_012026835.1:19146-21638 GCF_000956235.1 Wasmannia auropunctata
TAAAAAATAGCATGTAAAAAAATGTAGGAAACTATAATTTTGAATTTCAAACTGCTCTTCGTTTGTAACGAATTCTTTTATCTTCAAATGACCTACGCAACGGGTTTCTCTTACGTTTTCTGTTTTCTTCTGGTATTTCTCTTTTCAGCATCCAGCAAAAATCAGCCATTATGTTGACATTCCAATTTTCTTGATACCTACTCTCCATTTCACTTATCTTGATGAAATCGTTCTCCTTGTTCTTCACTGTAGTCTCCAAGATTTTCAGGAAAGTGGTCCAGGTGAGAATGCAGATAGTGTAATTTGAGATTCATTAAGCAACCCAAATTTTTGTAGTTTGTCAGCAACTCTTCAATTAAAGTCTCGTAATTCTCATTTTTATTATTTCCCAAAAAATTTTGTGAAACATTTTTAAAACTTACCCAAGCTACTCTCTCCGTGCCGCTCATTTTTTCAACAAAATTGGCGTCATTAAATAAAGTCCTAATTTGGGGTTCATCAAAAATTCCCTCTTTTAACTTTGCATCACTTATCGCAGGGAATTTTTTTCCTAAGTACTGAAGACAATCGCCATCTTTGTCAAGAGCTTTGACGAACTGTTTCATAAGACCCAACTTAATATGCAGTGGTGGTAGCAAATATTTAGAGGGATCAATCAATGATTTCCGTATAATATTATGAGAACCTGGATTTAATTTTTCTCTGGTTGGCCATTCTTTCTTAATATAGTGATTTTTTCTGTCCCTACTGTCCCACAAACATAAAAAGCAAGGATATTTTGTAAATCCTGATTGTTGACTTAAAAGTATTGTTGCAATTTTAAGATCTCCGCAAATTTTCCATTGATGCTCTGAATACTTTATTTTGTCCAGTACGATCTGTAGATTTTCGTAAGTCTCCTTTAATTTGGTCGAATGAGCTATTGGAATTGGTGCAAAAGTGTTTCCGTTATGGAACAAAACCGCTTTAAGACTTCTTTTTGATGAATCAATAAAAAGTCTCCACTCATCATCCTGATAAGTGTTTGGTTTTAATTCATCAACCAATCCCTTAACATCCGAACAATATACCACCGATTTCTCATCATCGTTAATGAAAAATCGCCTGAATTCTTCTTCCCTATTCCGATAAAAGTACGCTGATGTTCCTTTAACTAACAAATTTTTTTTTTAATGTTGCCGCTAGATATTCAGCTCCATCTTTAGGCAATCCCAAATCTCGTATAAGATCATTTAGTTCTTCTCGGCTAAATGTTTCAGGGGCAGTTGTTGTGCCGCTTGGCAAATAGTCTTCATCCTCGGTATATTCATTTTCAGAAACTTCCACAACTTGTGTATCTTCTTGTTCAACTTCCATCTCTTCAACAGTTACAACTTCATCCACGACCTGTATTCTTTGTGGCTTAGAAGCTGATGAAACATTGGCGTATTCAATTTTGTTTTTGGTACTTGAGGTGAAACCGCTAACATTAGTCATACAAAAATAACAATTTTGTGGACCTGTTGGGGAAGACCATATCATTGGTATTGTGAATTTTAAGTTTTCTTGCTTCTTGTTTTTTTCCCAACGAATAAACATAAGGTTACATCGACTACAAATCGAATGTGGAACCCAGGCCGCATCCAAATTCGTAATTAAGATACCAAAACATTCTTCATAAGTTTTTTTTAATTTGTCAGATAACGTCCTTCGAGTTTTTGGCGAATTAAATTCCCCACAAACGTAACAAAACAAATCTGGACATTTGTTACACAAATGAGAGTTACTTCTTGTAATAGTATACCCTTCAGTAACCAAGTTGCCCATTACTAAAGAGCTGCAGTCACTTGATAACGACGCCTGCGAGCCTGCTTGCTCACTCTGACCAGGTGCCGATACTGGGTTTCCGAATCCCTGCATCGTAAAGTACTCATCACTTGTACCTGCCATGACGGCATACACGCCGTTAACCCAGGGACTCTGCCAGAGGGTTCTGTTGCCCACCGTCACCACGTGGAAGTGCCCTGGTTACAGGTATGTACAAGCGATCGAATAATGAAAATTTGCTGACAAACTACAAAAATTTGGGTTGCTTAATGAATCTCAAATTACACTATCTGCATTCTCACCTGGATTACTTTCCTGAAAATCTTGGGGACTACAGTGAAGAACAAGGAGAACGATTTCATCAAGATATAAGTGAAATGGAGAGTAGGTATCAAGGAAATTGGAATGTCAACATGATGGCAGATTTTTGCTGGATGCTGAAAAGAAAAATACCAGAAGAAAACAGAAAACGTAAGAGAAACCCGTTGCGTACTAGGTCATTTGAAGATAAAAGAATTCGTTACAAACGAAGAGCAGTTTGAAATTCAAAATTATAATTTCCTACATTTTTTTACATGCTATTTTTTATAGATTTTAAAATTTTATCAATTTTCAGATTCTAAGATCATATTTTATGCATAAAAATACACCCAAATCATTAACAATCGTGATTAATAATTTTTTTT
>NW_012026835.1:21658-26384 GCF_000956235.1 Wasmannia auropunctata
TAATTAACCTTCAGATTCAAATTCAGCGAATCGAAATACATAAAAATCATACTTGATCCGGGTCAACAAAAATTTTTTCATCGCTGTAATTGCAGTTTTTCATATTTTTGGGGGGTTTTTTGCATTTTATTAAAATCTGGGACTTGATCGAGCCCAACGGACCTCAAATTCGGATTCAGCGGGTCGAAAAACATGTCCGTAGATGGGTCCGGTCAAATGCACAAACCACTTTTTTTTTTGTGCCGGTGTAATTATTTCACCCCAAGAGTTATTTTATATAAAAGTTCTCATTTAAAAATCAAAAGTTGACTTTTAAATGATCTTCAGGAGTATCTTTAAGATTACAGTGAAGATCATTATTTTATGTACCCTTTTACATCCTACAACTTTTCTCTGAAACATTTTTCTCCAAAATGTTTTGCCTAAAAGCTATTCGCATGCAAAGATCCGTTTTAAGAAACACGGTATAAAATGATAACTTTGAGGTTTCATAACTTAGCGCAACAAAGAGTAGGTTCAAGTTTAAAGTTTCAGAGGATTAATGTCTCATGGTTTACTATCATTTATCATCAAAATAAAGTCCAAAATCGAGAATACAGGCCATTTTTGGGGTAACTCTTTATTGCGAAAAAATATCACCTCATGTTCTCAACCAGGAATCAAGCCCGGATCTCCACGTTTGCCGGACGAGTGTCCTGTCTTTAGACCACCTAAACATGTGATAACATTCATCGCGACAAACAATTAGAGCGTTTTCAAGCCGTTAAATTCAATATATATATGTTTAAACGAACATATTATCAAGGCGTATAAATAATTAAGCTAGGTGATCTAAAGGCAGAACGATCGTCCGGCAAACGTGAAGATCCGGGTTTGATTCCGGGTTCAGAACATGAGGTGATATTTTTTCACAATAAATTTCTTTACAGATTCGATGAGAATGATTCGTATAGATGCAAGTTAGGATTTCTTTGACGTCGCGAGGGAAGGGGGAATTTATTAGATGCAAATGAGCATCAAATAGGATTTAAAATACATAAATGCTTTGAGCATCGATTGCCTTCGGCAATTTAATTGTAATATTACGTACTACTCGGTTCGAAGCTGCGGAGAAGCACGCGATTTGCGGCCACGTGGTGTTATATGAATCGAAAATTGTAAGATTCGCACTAATATTATATGGAAGCAAGATCCGCTTTCGTGTTGGCGTTTTAAGATCTCAATTGTTAGTTAACATTCCATGGTTTTTCCTGATACTTAATTGTTATGATATTTGAATACTTTTGATTACAAAGAATATATCATTATAGTAGATAACTCTCAGCATAGCTGAATAGCTCCCTTGTCAAATTATTTGAATTTTGATTTATACGAGCCTTTATCTAAGTTTTGTTTAAATTTTCATATAATTCTATTCAAAATAATGGCGACAACCTTCACGTGACCTTGAAAAATTAATTTTTTTTGAAAATTAATTTTATCATTATTTGTTCCTCTTTAGATCATACAACTTTTGTTTAAACAATTTTTCTTAAAAATGTTGTGTTTCGAAATAAAAGTTTATAAATCGCTTTATTTGCATATCCGTTATAAGTATGTAAAAAAAATATAGGCAAATAATTTTTAGACTTTACAATATATTCAAAGTCCATTAAAATCGATTAGACAATTCTAACGATTTCCTTGTTAGTGCAATAACAGACATTCAAATCAATGATTTATAATACAATATTATTCGACATTATATAAAGAAGTAAAATAATAATTCTCACGTCAGGAGCTTGAAGTGATATCTGCTTTGATGCAACATCGCAATTATCAAATTCTTGAAATACGTATATTACAGTCGAATCTCGATAACTCGAATCTGAAGGGAGGAGAAAAACCCTTCGAGTTATAGAGTTTCGACTTATCCAAATTCGAGTAAAAGAAAGTTAACATATAAAAATTCGACTTTGTATGAGGCTTTGTACGAGAGTTTATAATTTTCTAATTATAATGGCTTTTAAAGGAAAAAAATCAATATTTGACAGTGAATTATTTATTGCGTACATATAATAAATGTAATTATAAAATAAAATACCAGGCCATTACTCATGTTCACACATAGCTACTTCGAATTATAGAGGCAGCGACAATAGAAGTTCGACTTGTAGAGATCGCCTATTTTAAATTCGAGTTGCAGAGATAAAATAATACATATCTAAATATCTGACAAATAATTCGAGTTAAGGTAGACTTTATTTCGATTTATAGAAGTTTTCTGCAGTGGAGCGAAATGGAATGAATAAAATTTTCGTCTTATAAAGGTTTTCGAGTTGTAAAGGTTCTAGTTATTGAGGTTCGACTGTATCATTTTCGAGCTGATTGCAGTACATGCTGCAATGATTTGTTGCTCCATATTTTCTAGTGTAACTTTTCTTAGCTTTACAGCTTGTACTATTTTTTATTTATAATTATTTGTACACATAGCAAAACATGAAAACAATAAGAAAATGTGAATATTTACATGTATATTCAGACAAATTAATATTGCTAAATTATTGATATTATTATAGAAAATCTTGGATCTTTTTATAATCAAGTCAAGAATTAAGATTATTAGGTTTTCAAAAAGTGATTTGTTCAATTAATTTAGTTTTCTTAACATTTTTATGACAAGTTCATTATTCATTGAAAATATAGTTTTCATTTATACTAAACAAATAGACATACTCCTCATTTTGGAGAAACTCAGCAAATCTCAATAAAGACATACACGAATATTGTATATTGAATGGCATTCAAATGCCATTCAATATACAATACCTTTCATATCTCATATTTTAACAATTGTATCAAAAATCAAAAGAAAATGGAAATTTGTACGAATATTCTTACAATGTTTGTGTAACCATCTGTATAAATATTTAAAATAACACTATTTGTTCTAACATATAAAATTGATTATTCCTTCTTATATACATATTTATGGAATTTTTTGTAAAAAGTATGCTTAAAGAATTGAATATAATTAATTATCTATTATACTTTCCAAATTTTATAACAATATCCAATACCATCTTTAGTAAGTAAACTGTACGTTTAAACAGTAAATTCTATTTCCTTTTAAAGAGTTTTATTTTATTGATTATTATTTGTCTTCGAATGTTTTTCCATTATACTTAATGCCAGTGGGACTTCCAACAGTGCATTACTTAAGTACTTCTACTGATAATCTTTCAGAAAAAAGCAAATATTCAAAGAATTGTTGTGGATATGTTGGTAAAATCGATAAAGCCAAATAAATTTAAACTTCAATTGCATCAAATATTTGTATTATAAAAAAGAAATATAAATATAATATAAATTAAAAAATGATATTTTTATACATGTCTTGACATCTAAAAAGTATAATTTTGTATTTATTATTATCTTTCAATCATTTAATTGTTATGTAACTAATACAATTATTTAATTATTATATTAAATTATATATAATATTATACGTATATAATATTCATATACGTGTTATATTTTATTTATTGTATATGTTTATTACACGTTATATCATGTTATACTATATTATGTATTTTATTATATTTATATTACAATGTAATTCTTAATTATATCTCATATCAATAAAGTTACGTTAAAATATTGCATGAATTGTGGGATTTTATGCGTCTTATAACTTAGCGTCAGATATTGATATCAAATCTTTAATTCAATTAATTCAAATCACTTGTGTCGAGTAAAGTAACGCAATTTTTATGGGATTATAACTTGGTGCCAATCATTGTTATCAAATCCTTTAAATAAATCATTATGTATGCCACTAAGGTTGAGTTAGGTAACGCAATTTTTTGTGATCATATATTTTTTTAAAGATTAAAGATTAAAGTTACTTCTAGATCAGAATAAGGAAACTCATTTTCGAAAACACACAGATACATACTACTTACAATTAAATTTAAAAAAAATGATAATACCACTTGGACTTTATTTCTTAATTTGGTATCTCAGATTTTTGTTCGATTAGCGCGCTTATATGTGACGCTTTTTTTTTAAGGTAATTTTAAGGTAATAATTCTTAAAACATAAGAAAATAGAAGAATGTTTTGTAATCATGAATTACTTATTTTTAGAATTTTTACAACATTATTTTTAATAAAATAATTTATTTGACTAGTTAACATACTGATTTGTAACTTGAATTGTAACTGTACAATTCAAATTACAATTCAATGGTTAATGTAAATATGAGGTGCAATTGTACGACAAATTAATTTTTATAATATAAATAATTATACAGTAATTGCAATTTCTCAAAACCAGTTTTTCTACTGATTGTGACATCTTCTTCAGTGGCTTTTGATGGACTCGTTATCTTTTCTATAGTGATAAATTGTTACTAATTTATTTAATCTCAGAATTGCACACAATATTTCTACGCTCAAAGAATTAAATAAGTAAATAGAAAATTGAAGAGAAATCAACAATGCATTATAAAATTGCGGAAAGATAAATAGACAAAATGTGTCAATAGATAAAATAAAATATAAGAAAGCAATAATAAATGAAATAGTTTTATTAACATAAAATTTTAGTTTATTAACATAAAATTTTAGTTTTATTAACATAAAATTAACATTAAATTATTGTGTATAGAAAAGTGTGTTATTGTGTGTCATTATCTTATAATGACTGATCTCGAAAAAAAATGTTGAAATGCACAAATAATCCT
>NW_012026835.1:27074-34574 GCF_000956235.1 Wasmannia auropunctata
AGGATTATTTGTGCATTTCAACATTTTTTTTCGAGATCAGTCATTATAACATAATGACACACAATAACACACTTTTCTATACACAATAATTTAATGTTAATTTTACGTTATTAAAACTAAAATTTTATGTTAATAAACTAAAATTTTATATGCATATATATATATATATATATAGGCTATTCCATGTGAAGCGGATCATCTCTCAGAATTTTTTTAAATTTTGCACATAGTGCTCTAGGAGATAGAATTTTGTGCCAAAGGATTTTTTTATTGCAAAATTAATCAAGATATAAACAATTAAAAATTAGACTACTTTATTCTGCAAAAATTCATAACTCTGTTACTACTAATGCTAGCTAACTTTTTTTTTAAATACGTTAAAAATGTTCTAGTTTACGGGAAAAAAATGAAGATTACAAAAAGGTTTTGTTTTCCATTATTTATTTAATAATAAACTTTTTAACTAATTTTTTAACAATCGGGAAGAGAGTCGAAAATCTGAAAAAATATTTTTTATATACTTTCAGTTTTCCTACATCTTAGAAAAAACTTAAGAACGTGTTTTGCCTTGTTTTTGAAAAAAAAATTTTTTTAATTCTCGATGTGGGGAAAATCTTTCGACTCTCAGCGTGCGATTCTTACAAAACAGTCAAACTTACAAAATATCCCTACCATACTGCTAATATGTTGTTCGCGGCCGCTGTTTTGTATTGACTGGAAAGTCAATACTTTATAAAATTGACTTTACAATATTTAACTCTTTAACAATTTTATTATTTATTTCGACGATTTCGACTTCTCGCTTGCGTTTTTTTTATTTATACAATTTGCTGTACACTAAGTATCTAATCTTGCGTTATAATTATTATCAAGTATTTTGTTGTGTGCGCTTGCGCACGCATGCACACACACAATATTATATGTAAATATTATTATATCCAATGTGTTATTTACATTTCTGAATTTTTACTATTTTTTGTACAATAAACCGCCTGAATTTCTTTAAAATCATGTTTTTTAAAGTTTTAATATGTATATAATAATATTGCAATTATTGTAATTTATTTACATTTTTATAACTCACACTACAAAAACGAACATTTATTGATCTGTGTTCTATAATGCTGTATACATTCTGCGAGATCTAAAAAAAATTCTAGAGTGTGTATATTATATATTACATAAAAATCCAACGAGTACTATATTATATAGCTATTGAGTCTTCAAACTTGTAAGTCTTTTATCTAGTACTGTCATTCTTCTAAAACTGCAAATTTATAAAAATTTGAAATTTTTGCTTATTATTATAGATCTATATATATATTACCGAAAAGAATTGAATATTTTTTTTATATATATTAGATATCGATTTATATTACCGATATTTTATAAAAAATTTTATAACGACGTTAGAAAATGACGTTACAGTGACAAACATGAAACGCATAGAAAATGCGCGTGTCCGCCGATAACCAAAAACTTCAGATTGAACCTGAAATATGTCTGCGGTAGTAAATCCTATCGGAAATGCTGTACCATTTTACCCCTTGGCAGTCCCGAATCGTATAACTATATAGGGGTTGACGTGATCTCTCAAAGAGGGGCCGAAATGTCGAAGCATCGAGTATATGCGGAGTATATGTCTTAAAGTTGCACGATAGTCTTGAGATGGGTTTAATATAGAGGCAGTTGCATCACAAAATCCATAACTAGTATCGTTTACACTCTGGAAAAAGAGGCGTAAATAATTAAGTCAACAATTAATTCTTTATCATCTATCTTTGAAATGAAATTTGAAATGATCATGAAATTTTGTGCTTTTTTTAAATTAAAGAGAGAAAGAGAGAGAATAATAAATATATGTATAAATATAAAACAAATTTTAGATACTATTAATTATATAATACTATTTCTCAATGGCAGTTTTTCATAAGTATTATAAGTATAAGTTAACAGTTGTAAATGTAAGAAGATAATTATATTGTCAATTTATAGCATCTGACCATTATAATTTATAAATAATGAACTATTTATATATCTTGTTTGTTTGTTATAATTTTATGTAAAAAAATTGTTAGAAAGTATTGATATAAATTGAATTAGTATTAGTATGTTTTAATATATTAATATGTCATAATATAATTATATGTATATATATATATATATATATAATTATGTGACAACTATAATATATAATTTGATGAAAACATTTTATAAATTTTTAGATATTACAAAGTAATTAAGAACAATAACTCATATTTACTAATTTTTAACTCTTCGTCGTACTAAATGGAGTTTGTACATACATTTTAGTAACATCTCTCTTGATCACCACGTATGCGGCAGGTGTAATAGAAAACAAAAGAGCAATACATCTCAACGAGTTTGATAGTGTATTGTCAGTTGGCATGTATTGTCCTCCCCATGGCAGTCCACTTGATCACGATCCAGCAGCACTCCAGTTTCGCTCGTGTATCAGATAAGATGTCGATTAAAATTCATGCAGTCCGTCACCACCATCGTCGCTATCCTCGACATCGGTTATCGTCGTTGCATATTAAATTCTCGTATTGATTCAAGCTGAATTTCGGAATTGAATTGCAATCCGATATGTTAATATACAATAATTTGGCAATAAAAATTTGCTGCACATGTTTGTCATTCAAATTGAAAGCATTTAAAACATGAGCGTTAATGTTATATTTTACGTTAAAATATATCAGAATAAAATATAAATATATCTCGTCAATTAATTTTTAACAACACAATCTTTATTTTTTATATGCATATAGAGAGAAATTAATTTGTATAAAAAAAATTATTTGATTTTGTTTATAAAAACCTAGATAAAATTTAATATAACATAGAAAATTTAAAGAAAAATATTTTACGCTATCAAATTCTATAAAAAAAAAGATTAAAAATCTTGTAATACTTTTTCTATTAGCAATTATTTCAAATAATACTTCTTTAAAGATACCTGATAGAGAGAAAGAGAGAAAGAGAGAGAAATATCTACATACATATATATAGACATATATATGATAAAAAAAATTATAAAACCAATTTTTACTTTTGTTTAGATTCAAAATATATAATAAATTTTTGAAAACATGTTGATTACAATTATCGCACCTAAAAGATAAAATTTAATGAAAAATTATCGAAAAATATTTTCAAGAAAATTTAATAAACTTATTAATTTTGTTCAGTTTAAAACTATAATTTTTATAAAAATTTACTTATAACAAAAAATGTTTAAAAAAAGGCCATTTTTTGAATTACTTTGAATTTCAACCTAAATAAATTATTGGAAACTGTTTGTGGGATCCTCTAGAAAATAACAATTATTTGTTCCGCAGGTCCGGGAAAAGTTGTGAAAATCGAGATTTATATATATTATTTATTGCTAAAATAGTCATATAAGTGTTTTTTACGCTTCTTTTCTCTTTAGAATAAAATTAATTGCACATTTATGTATTGAAAGATGAGTAATAAATGTGAAAGGAATATGATTTTTTTAGTTAACATAATATACAGGATGTTTAGAAAGTATCCTTAAATATCTAGATTTTTTTATTAAATATTTTCTAATTGTAAGTTATGAAGCTAAAATAAGTAATTGACATTAGCATTACTTAATGTAGTATACCATACTGATTGCCTGGTCAAATTTATACCTCTTGTGTGTACCTATATATGTAGGCATGAGTGCATATATGTGTCACGACAAAGATGAGGACACAGTTCGTCATGTTTGCAGTATAATACCCTCTACCCGCGCGCGCGCGCGTGTGTGCGTGTGTGTGTGTGTGTGTGTGTGTGTGTGTGTGTGTGTGCGCGTGCGCGCGCGCATTTGTATACAATATATATTATAGAATTATATTTATATGCATATACAGTCAGTCGCACAAGAGCGTGCTATTCATAATTCTGTTAAGAGATGTATAAGTAAAATTTTATATTGGTAATATTAGCAATACATTAGGTTAAAATGTTTTGAAAGTTAGATTTCAGTTCGGTTTAGTTATTGTGTTATAACTGGATAAAACACAATAAATACAGGATACAAAAAACGGTATTTTTGTAAAACACTGATTTTTACAATCTCTTTTTTAACGAGATTGAAAATGTATGAATTACTGTAAAAATCTAGATAAAGAAAAAGCGTGTCTTCACTCTGAAAAAATTATTATACATTCGATTTCGAAAATCATAATCTGGAGTTTCCGAGATTTTTACAAAAAAACCTTGTAAAATGTATGCCTTGATATTTCTAAATCTTATTTATAATCGACAACGGAAAGATTAGATAATTTATTAAATAAATGCATCGAAGTGTATATAATATACTTTAAAATCATATAATTATTTTTCAAAAATCTTTTCTTTCTCAAGAGATACAAATAGCACGCTCTTGTGCGACTGGTGTGTGTTTAGGGGAAAATGGGTATGTGATATGACACGTGACACTTAAACTCTTTTTTTTCTCTTTTCCAGATTTTCAATTTTGTCTTCTTTTCTATCTATTTCTTTCTATTTTTTTCTCTTTCTTTATTTTACTCAGATTTATTGCTGTCCTAATTTAAATATATTTGGTCTGTAAAAAATTCATTCAAGTATTCTGCAGGAGCATTAAAAGATGATTGATACCGAGCAAATCCAAAATATCAAAGCATCATTGAGAATTGATTATCAATTTGTTATCCGATCGATGTCTCTTTCAAAATTTTACAACTACACCTGTTATCTAAAACATTTTTTTTTTAAACCCCGTAATTTCCATATATTTAACAAACTAAAATGAAACATCCTCTATATATTCTATAAACAAAAAAATTATATTCTCTATATTTACTATACTCATCTTTCAATATATAAATGTGCAATTAATTTTATTTTAAAGAATACATAGCGCAAAAAAACTCATATAATTATTTTAATAATTAATGATAAATATCGATTTTTATAACTTTTTCTGGATCTATAGGACCAATAATAATTATTTTCTGTTTGTAGAGGATTCCTAAAAAAACTAAGTTAGAATTACAGTCCAAAAATGATCTTTCTTTGACATTCTTTTTTCTTATAATAATTATATAAATATAATTTTACATTTTTTAAATTAAAAAATCAGTTTGAAATTTGTAATTACTATGTTTACGTTGCTAAAATGCGCGCACAAACTCTCTCTCTCTCTCTCTCTCTCTCTCTCTCGGAAAATTCTGCATATATTTAAAATCTTATATTAAACAATTGATTTGAAAATTTGATCATATTCGCTGTGCAGTTACGAAAACAAAAATTTTTAAATTTTCAAATAAACTTTATATTAATTGCTTACAATTTACATTAAAAACATTATATAAATTATTATTTATAAATTTCATTATAGGAGGAAAAGTAATTTTTATAGAAAAAAACTTTTACCGTACACTGTGAGTTATTATTAATAATCATTATCAAATTTAATTGTAATACATTAAAAAATGATACGTCCCTAAAAATGTCCTTATATTGTAAAATCTAATATTTAAAAATATCTCATATGTTATACTTTATATATCTTATATACATCGAGTATAAATTACATGTGTATGTTATTATATATGTGTATATTATACTGTATACCTCATAAAAATTATTCTTATCCAATTAAATGACACATTATCACGAACGTCGAACAGATATGATAACGATTTACGTTGAAATGCTATTTTCTGAGAGATCGATCGAAAAGGGTAAAACGGAGAGCAAAACCGAGAGAAGATGACACAATAGCGGTGGCGGGAAGGTCCACCCCTATCTCCATCGTTACGACTATGAAGAGAGGTGGATCGGAAGATACGGTGATTCTCCCTTTCTTTCTTCTGTCCTTTCTTTCACATCTCCAAGGAGTAACTAACTGAACGAGAGCTCGGATAGAGGGTGTTAAGGTAATGCTCCATTAGTATGTGGCGCCCGTAGTTACACCACTACATAAGATAGTCGAACTGCGGTTTGTACTAGCCATCCCTTTTGGCCGTACCTACGTATCTAGAACACACTTACACCCACGTGCCGCGATGGCAGACGAGGACCTGTCAATAGCTGGCTTGTTACAGCGGCAATGATCGGCTTAACTAACGGGAAAGATCCATCCAAACGCACTGGATTTTTTCGGGATGGGTGTCGGACGCTGGACACGTATGTCAACAGTGTCTCTCCCTTTATAAGACTGCCGGACACACTCGTTCTGATTCGAGCTTTCCTACGAAATTCATTATCACTAGACTGTAAAAAAAAGAATATTAAATAATCTTCTTAATCGTAAATGCTAATAGTAGATTATGTACATCACTAAATCATCTTAACAAATATTTAGAAATTTCGTAAAAAAATAAAAAGAAAAGAAAGAAAGGAGCAGACACATGAAAACAAATTATAACTTATACAGGTAGAAAGTTTCAAACGTAATGAACTGAATAATTCGAAAACTATGAAAAATACGGAGAAACGTTACGTTTACGGAAATACGTTTCAAACAAAAATTATATGATTTGAAAAGGTACAATTAATTGAAAAGGTAGCATTAATTTTTGAAAAAAATTTTTCAAGATCGTACGAAAGTTACATATCACCATTTTTTAAATTCTATATGTGGAATTACATTCACAGTATCACATAATTTTTTTATATAATATGATTCCTTTAATTATTCTGCATATGAAAATATAAAGTAAAGCTATCAAAAAATCAATAGTTTACGAAATATTTTATATTTTATACTGGCACATTTTGACATAAACTAGGTATGTGTTTTTTCGGTGTAATTGAACGACTCAAAATGATTGAAGATCAAATGATGGAATTGTAATAAAAATAACGTTTTATCTTCTTTCATTGTAACAAACAATAAGTCAATTAACAACATAACACAAGTGCAACTAATATGATCATTGCGTTTCCATTTTTTGTATTTACAATTATAGTGTGTTATACTAACGCGGAATTTCGAATTTTCCTTTTTAAACAGAAAAATAATTTGCTTGAATTTAATTTTATTATGTAAAATTCCTTTGTTTTTAAGATTATTTTTTCTTTCTTCGCAGATTTTTTTATTATTATTTCGTTATTTCATTTCTGAGTTTTGTTCCTCCAATCACCTTAATTGGGTGTGGATTAAATTATATAGAAAACACATAGTTTACATCAAAATGTGCCAATATAAAGTATAAATATCTCATACTGATTTTTTAATAACTTTATCTTAATACTTTTATACGCAAAATAATTAAAGAAATCACATTATATAAAAAAATTGTATAATTCTATTTTAAAAAATAGCAATATTCTTAATATAAAAAGTTTATTTCTTTCGAAAAATAATTTAGCATTATTTGCATCTCCTTAAATTATAGAATTGTTCTGAAATGTTTTCCTGTATCTTCTATATTTTTCAAGTTATTTAACTCATTACGTTTACAATTATTCTGTATACTATAAAAAAATATGTAAATA
>NW_012026835.1:37074-42438 GCF_000956235.1 Wasmannia auropunctata
AAAATAGATATAAATTTTTGGATTTGTACATTTTGACTTTATCTGGAATATTTTTACCGTTCAGTTAGTACAAAATATTTTTTGTTTTATTTTTAGTAACACTGCACTAAATTAATATATAAATTAATTTTATAATTTTATAATGAAAAAGCTGGTACTACAGAAAATTTTTGACAATCTTTATCGACTCCCGTATACTATAATGGAGTTTAACAAAATTTCTGCTAAATGACAATGACAGGAGTTGTAATTAAGAAATTATTAGATTCCAGATGTTTCTTTTGACAAGAGAAAAACAATTTTTAAAAATCCATAAATAAAAAATATTCGATAGATTTATGATTCTGTTACTGTAAATGCATCGTTATTTTTCTTCATTATTTATTCCACGGTGTTTGAAGTACTGTGGAAAAAAACATGAAAACTTAGTGTGCTTCTTTAAGAGAAAGAGATGAGAACGAAAGAAAGAGAGAGAGAGAGAGAGAGAGAGAGAGAGAGAGAGAGAGAGTATCTATTCACTTATCTCGGTTCCAGCAACAAGGATGCAAGTCACCAGCCCTCGGGCGCGGTAGGAAGACATTGATGTGAATTAATGGCAGCTTAAGTTATAGTTAGCGTCTCAGTGTTCCGCGTGTGTAGGAGGGGGGACGCTCACAGCGCTACGGTATTAATTAACGCGACCCCAAAATCTCCTCTTAACCCCTGAACTCTCGTTTAAACGGTACTGTATTACGGATACCGTCTCCCTGTTAAGAAGCAATGAGGGGACGAGAAGGAAATGTGGAAAGGGAAAGAGAATATCCTATAAATATTATCTATTCTTTCGCTCTAATATAAATTCGGGGCGTCTGTTATGCAATGATAGACGATTATAGAGCATTTCTGAAATCACATCCCTCCATGTGAGGTTTAATGCTCTAACGCGACTGACAAGATTATGGCGTTTTATTTTTCACGTTTTACATTTGCAATTAAATCGATGTTAATTATTGCATTGTGTTTTAATTCAGATTCAATGGATTATATAATCTTACGACAAGATTAAACAAAATTAAATTAAATCAAAATGGATTAAACATTTTATTATTTATTATGATATTATAATTATGAATATTATACCTATTATTATATAAATAATTGCACTTATCGATTTGTATTAGCTTATTAATTTTTATTTTTAAATTAAGATATTTTTTATAGATAAATCAATAATTTAGGCTTAACATTATAATTAAACTTAAATTTAAATAAAACGCTTCTATTACATTTTTTACTAATGGATTAATACAAATTTTATTTTTTTAATTATATTAAGAAAAATGTTTATAAACGATCGGTGTTCTTTATTCTTTAAATATTATTAAATATTTTAATTGCAAAAATTAAAGATAAAATTAATTATTTAGACATCTATGCTGCAAAATTTATATATGTATATGTACATAAATATATTTAGTTTTGTTATTATTTTTTTTAATAAAATGGATTTTAATTTATACCTAAATTAAGGATTTGATTATAGGAAAAGTACAAGAATGCTTTCAAAAATAAATAAGTTAATTAAAAGAGCTTATACCTTAAATTTTTAATTATAAAAATTAAAACTATTATATAAAGATTTAATTTTATAGTTTTAATTTATAATAAAATAATCATATATACTTATATGTATATACACCAAAAAAAAATATTTTAATATTAATGGAATCCGTTAAATCTTAGAGGATTTTATTCTTGTATATAGCTTCAAGAGGAATTCTCTGAAATTAAAAGGAAAATATTCTGTGCACAATATTCTAATTAGAATAATTATTTCTTGCATTTACAGTCTTGTACTGTAAATCTATATTTATAATCGTCACGGTAGAATGCAGCAATACACATTGCTTTTCGTGTTACTCGTATTGCACGTAACAGGGCATTCCGCTTGAAATATGTGCAAACATATTCCTCTTAATACAAGAGGAAAACCGAAAAATAATATTTAATAGATTTTATTGTTAGTTAACAGTTCATTTTATTGGAAGAGGAATACTCTTTCTGTAAAAGTTTTCTTAGAATATAGGATTAGAAGAATTAATTTCACTTTGTAAATAGAATATTTTTTTGGGAGTATATATATACATATATACATATTGTATGTATGATTATTTTTGGAAAACGCTTTTGTACGCGTTTTTACAAAAATTCATTTTAATAAAAAAATTAACAATAAGACTAAATATAATTCACATACATATACATATATATAATAATCTAATAGATTATTTAGGTATATTTTATATATTTTATATATTTATATATATTTTATATATATATAAATTATGTTTATTTTTACCATTGTTTAAATAAGATAAATTTTATAGTTTATTGTAATAACTTTAATTTATGTCTAAATTTTCTCTCTCTCTCTTTCTCTCTCTCTCTCTCTCTCTCTCTCTCTCTCTCAAAGGGTTGATTACAGAGTAAATTCAAACGTACGAGAGCGCTTTCGAAAAATGAATAGGTTTGTCTGAATAAAAACTTTTACCTCTCATGCGAAGAAAACGGCTTCGTCGCTGTGAGGGATAAAAAGCAAAATTTATAATCCGGAAAAACAATTATGGAGGTCGCGATCGAACGTCAGGGCCGCCGCAGTGGCAAAAAACGACTAATATCTTTCGTTTGATTTATATGTTCTCGAGCAATGGATCGCGTGGCTGGATCCTGGAAAGGAAGGGGCGAAGCGGATATTAAATAGAATATTAAAGATTTAGCACGCGGAAGACAACAGTGTTCGAAGTTCGACCGATTTGGTCGTCTGCAGAATGTGTCGCTGGATACAGAGAAGTTATACGTCTCTTATATAAGTCTCTACATATGCGCGAAGGCCAAGAAACGGTTTCGGCGAGAATCATGAAGGCGAGGGATGAAGGCAAGGCCTGCCCATTTCAATAAACTGACCGCCATAAATCGTATGTGCTACATACCGTGAGCGCACATATGTATTTACATGTGCTACTCGTCTATCCATTTACAACATTCACTTTCTACAAGTTGTATCCGCAACGCATTTGAAAAAAATCTCTGCATAAAACGTGGAAATGTTAATGTTTGTACACGACCATATTTATATGAAATTTTGAAAATTTGAATGGCTCAAATTATACAATACAGATTTAGAAAAAAATTAAGTTATAATATTTGATTATATTAATAGAAAAATTATAAAAATATAAAGATGTTTAATTTAAAAATCTAACATATACATGTACACAAACGCATACATTTTTTTAAAAAAAAGGTTAGCCTTTTTGCAAAAAGACTTATTGCATAACGCCAAGAAATATATGGTTTGCGTCATTTATTGCAAACATTCATTGCAAATCCATGTGGATTACTGGCTTCGCGTAAAGTACATGCGTGGAAGCAATATGTTGAGCCCCCCTTATAGGAGGACTCCACCTCGTTTCAAACTAACTTAACCCAAATCATTTTCGAAAGCATTATGCAAAAAGGCTGATTATACAAAAAGGTTGCGACATATACATATATGTATACATATTCTATTATAATATATTGAATTAATATTAAATTATTTATATTCATTTCATTGTACAATAAAATGATTATAAATAATTTAATATTTATTCAATATTTATAATAAAATCTAAAATATTTATTTTATTAATTAATATAATAATAATTGTAAGTAATTTATTTTGAATCATCATTCGTACTTTAATGACATAAAAAGACAAAAGAATAAATATAATTAAAAACCATTCTTATAGTTTTATAATATGTATTTTTAAAACTTGAGCTATTATATACCTACTAACTTAAGATAATCTCTATACCATATACAAAAAAGATAAAATAGGAACAATTATATATAAATAAATATGATGTAAATATATAAATATAATATATAAATAAGAGTAAAAAAAAGATCTTTTTTTTACTCACTTTTACTTGCTGAAACCGAAAATCAAGTTAAAATAGTCTTAATATCTGGGAAATATAATTTTAAGGTACATGTATCTCGACAGAAGAAAGCTATGGTTTTATCATTTTATAATATTTTAGTTCCTTTATATTGTTTTTAATACAAATTCACAATTAATAAAAATGGTTACTAAAGTTGTCAGAATTGTGCTCACAATTATTTTTAAATTTTTAATTTGTAAGC
This sequence comes from Wasmannia auropunctata, assembly GCF_000956235.1. NCBI lineage: Eukaryota > Metazoa > Arthropoda > Insecta > Hymenoptera > Formicidae > Wasmannia > Wasmannia auropunctata. The sequence continues at coordinate 41,246 of NW_012026835.1, forward strand.
TTATTTAAAATCTCTATGTTTCTTCTTTTACTCCTTTTAATATCCATCTTTTATATATTATTAAATGTTATTTAGAATTTTTATCTGTGCCAATTTATATGTCATCAGAATCGATCAATCGAACAAACAGCAATAAGAAATAAGTAGATTGCAAATCTAGACAAAATATAGAAACATTTTTCATACATTGTGGAAATTTTCTTAACACCTTTAGATTCTGCCTGTTATTTTTCCTTCTGTCGCGCGAACCTCTTTGCGGTCGAGTAATAAAATCGGACTGCGGGCAGTTTCGTCCAGCCTGGACGAACACCTTATTGCATGTAAAACATTTATGTACCCTAGATATTGGCGAGCTTCTACATTTCAGCCCGGATTCCGCACACAAGATTTCCACAATCTTTCAGATGATAATAACAATAATCATTAATAGATTGTTTATATATAACCATTTTATAGTGTAAAATAAGTTAATTTTAAGGAATTCCAAAATAAAAAACAATTTATAAAAAATAAATTTATAATAAATACACTGAGATTTTCGACAAAATTTAAATTGCATAATATAGTAAATTTATTCTCAAAGATTGATTAAAAAATTATATAAAATTTGTGCAAAAAGTAATATGTATCTATGTGATGTTAAAATTTTTCTTCCATTTCATTATTTTTTATGAAAAATGTAAAATTTCTTTAGTATATTAGAGGAAAATTATTGATATAATTGATATAAGTTTCCTAATGACACATTCACATATTTCTTGAAAATTAAACATTGTATTTTATTATACTGATAAAAACATGATCTGTTTATATACATATATGTATATTCAAAGAGATAAAATTCATAATTCATATATTTGTGACTTGTTTTTATGTAAAATAGAAACCTGTCTAAAAACAAATTCTACAAATACGAAAATATTATTTTTACGATTTTCTTTTGCAAATTGTGTAGTTTAAATAATGTTGAATATATTATTGTTAATATTAAATTGCTTTACACGGGAATGCTGGCACGACAGTCGAACTCCATAATATTGTTGTTTTATCGGTGATTTGGACATATGTATGCACTATGCATGCGATATTATCTTATGCAATATATGCAGTAGTATATTCTATTTCAATCCAAATGATAATAATTGAATTACATCAATAAATTGTGTCCGTTTACAATCATAATTAAAATTCTT
>NW_012026835.1:42458-51216 GCF_000956235.1 Wasmannia auropunctata
AGTTCAGCAAATTTCAAGGTCAGTTAAAATATTTTGCATAAAAATTGATTTTTATTTAATTTGCATTGCCGTATTCGTGATAGTTTTGAAAAATACATTAAATTTATAATCTACCAAGAATTATTCTTTAATTAACATTTTGAACATAATAATTAATAGATTTTTGCAAATTGTGTAGTTTAAATAATATTGAACATATTATTATTAATATTATTTTTAATATTATTGTGTTTTACATGTTTATTATTTCCTTAAAAATTGTTTTATTTATTTTTCTCTTTTTCTTGTTTTTGCCGATTTTGAGGTTTATTTTGTCAGATGTTCATTTTTGCTTATCTTACAAAAATGTTAAATATTGCGAAATTCTCAACAGTATTATAAATAATATATTATCTGGTAGAAGATACTTTCTAGTTTGTATTTATATATTTTTAAAGTTGTAGTTTTAGCTATTGTTTAACAAATATAATTTAAAAACAAAGTGATGATGATCAGCGACCTTTCTCTACTCTTTATTAATTCTTATATTAATTACACACTAATTTTTTTTTAATATATATAATCAATTTTTTATATTTTTAAATTTATTTTTTATGATATATACGTAATATATCTTTTATGTTATATACGTTATATATCTTTCATCAATGACAATCAAATAATTTTAATTACATTTCAGTTATTGTTTTGTACGTAAAAGCTTTTAATTTTGTACAAAATGTTACAATTAATACCGAGATGATCTTGATAAAATATATGTAGATTGTATAATATGTATAATAACTCAACGCTGATGAACATAATACAAATTAAAAATTGATTCTTTAATATAACATATAATAAAGAAAAAGAAAACATTTTATCTTGACATTCGTGAATGTGTTGCTCAATTCACACTCTCCCGTATCAGTCTATAATGAGCGATTTCTGTGTTAATGGTATAACATTCGCTCTCGTCGCACAACACAACATATCGCGTCAGTGTGACGTTCAATAATTGTATCAAATGTCGCAAAGCCCGACATTAATAACACGTCGGAAGTCAGAACGTGACATCGGATGGTGTCACTCGATTTATGACAAGTATATTAGCCTTGTTAAAAGTAGCTATATAGTAGCTATGTATTCTTTTTGTATTTTTTTTCCGAGAGATGCGTCACAGAGCTCACCTATCATCTTTTTCTATGCAGGCTCTCCTTACACTCAATGTTAGTATAAATATATTATTTTCATTTTCAGCTGCATTTAATTTAAGTCTTTACTTGAACTTTAATAAAAATAAATAATTTCAAGATAAAACGATCGCATTAATTAACAACCTGCAAAGTATTATGTGTAAAAAAATAATTTGCGCATTATTATACAAAAATTTTATTAAATTCAAAATTAATTATTAATATAATCTATTCAATTCAAACATATAAAAATAATCTATTGTTGATGTATAATAATTAATAACTACGGTTTTTTTACTATTACTATTTTTGTATTATTATTTTCAAATTTCTAATATAATTACAGATGTATTTAATGTATATATATATATATATATATATATATATATATATATATAAAGAAACATATACATGCTGTATTAGCTTCTTTTAATTTATTTGAAATGTTTGTTTCAATAATTTTATTTAAAATAAAAACAAATCATACATATACCCAACACATTTTATAAACTATTGGAAAATTTTTAAATATATAGGTAATGTATGTGATATTTTTCTTATTTTAATCTCAAATAGTTTTAAATCATTTTTATCATGGCTCAAAATTATTTGCCAGCTACGTTAGGCAAATATAAAAATTACAAGTATTAAAAATATAGAAATATATATATACATATATATATATATATATATATATTTCTATATCTTGAATCTTAAATAGCGCCCACTAATTGTATAATTCTTATTCTTTGTTATTCTTTGTAAAAAACTGATTGTGAGTCGAAAAATCCTGAATCTTTTTTCTGCAGTTAAATAAAATTATTACTAAATAAATTATTACTGCAGTAATTACTGTTTTGTTGAGCATTAATTGTAGACAAATATCATTCAAGACTTTTCGATTTTGTTTTTTTACAAGGAAAAACTCTATATAATCAGTAGGCATTATTTAGATATATCCTGTATATGTGTATAATTTTACTTGCACAAATAAAATTTTACTGATCTTTTATCTGTACAACAATATTATAATAATTAAAATATTGTAGAAATATGAAAGAAACATGAAATTGTAAAATTCCAACAAATTGCAGTAACATACTATAAATATTACAATAACGTTTTATAAAAATATTATAAAAACATTACAGCACAATATTTGCATAAAAAGTGATAGTAAACTATCCATTAAACAGTATCTACATGTAAATCCTAAATCATATTTATAACAAAAATTAATAAAGTGATCGAATATGTTATTAAACGCGTATCTATCTTTATTTAATTGCAATCAATTTTTTATAGATATCTTCCTTTTTTCTATATCCAATAATCAGTTAGTATATGTCAAAATTATATTTATACAGAGTGTCTAATAATTATTGACACGTAGTAGTTAAAACTAAACTGAGTAGAAAAGTCTTATACCATTTTGCAATTTTTTAAATAATGAGATTAATAATTAATAAAGATCTGCGAATAAACATTCTGTCTCTCGCGCTAAAAGATAGCTCAGCTCTATATGCGTTTTTGATTGCTAGAAGTGTGATAAGAGATGTTTGTGGATCTTTATTATTTTCTTATTAATTATTGAAAAAATCGCAAAATGATACAAAACTTATCTACTCAGTTCAGTTCGTTCTATCTGTATACAAAAGCAGTCAATAATTAGATACATTGTACATACACAAAATTATTTTGTATTTGTATATTTAATATTCTTCTCATATATCTAATTCGTATATGTAATACATACATTATACTATAAATTATAATTATATATAAAAAAACATAAAACATCACTACAATTTGTAGTCCCATACATCCCTTTTGTGTCAGACAAGTTTAAAAGACAAATTTAAAAATGTTACTAGAGATTTAAACATAAAACTTTTGTTTTTTAGTCTGCATAAATTAAGCAACATTATTAAAACACAAAAGGATATTCCCCCGATTGCATCCAATAAAAATGTGGTATATAAAATTGCATGTAAAGATTGTGATGTGTCTTATGTCGAACAAACCGGCCGACAATTAAGTACCAAAGTCTCTGAACATAAAAATAATATTAGAAGAAACACAAAAATCTTTCTGTCATTTCGAAACATATGATTAATCACAATCATGAGATGGATTAGGAAAATGTAAAAATATTGGATAAAGCCCTGATAGATATTTAAAACATTTTTTGAGCAGATATGAGACAGTTATATTAACTTCTATCTAGTAACTGAGAAGTAAAACTCTTTTAAATCCCAGTTAAGATGTAACGTTTTACCTGCAATTACTACACAAAAGATGCGCAAAAAATCCAAATTCTTACTAAACAAAAACGAGGAAATCAATGGACTTCAATTGATTAATAAACAAATCATGAAGTTGGCAGTTTTGTCCTAGTAACATTTTATATTTTGTAAATAAAAATTTAGTCAAGTTTTTGTCCATTTCCGACACAGTATTGTTACAATTAATGGACACAGTAACACTAGACAGTAACTGGATGAGTGTTTAGAAAAACTGCATATACATTTCTACCAGGGTAACTTTTTAACTTTATTACTTAACTTTTATCTAATTAACTAATTACTATCCAACTTCACATGTTGTAAATAATATTACATATTATATTTATACATAACAATCTTACATTGTAATATATTATACATAGATATATATTATAATATATTGCTGATTAAATGCACTTTTGTTTATGACAAAAAATATATATGAAGAGTACAAAAAGTACACGAATTTAAAAACTGAATATTTAGATGCTAGTACAGTTTTATAACAATGTTGCTGCAATATTACGTAATATATATACAATAAGCAATTAATAAAAGAGTTTAATAATTTTTGCGAAATAAGATAAATTTTAAAAAACAATTTATAAAATTTGTAATAAAGTTCATTATATATGATCCGATTACGATGTACACGAGCGTATACATGCGTGAAATTATGGTCACGCGTGTCGCTTCTCTCGCGACCCTCGGAAATGCTCCAGGATTGCGCTGAAAATTCGATTCACTTTACGAACCCTCTATATCTCCCTTCTCTAAAAAAGAAGTAACGCGCCGCTCGTTCGGGGATCGTTTAAACGCCCTTTAGAGCCTACTTTAAACAATTCACCAGTCTCGCTACTACTCCTCTGCAATAAATCAAAGACACTCGATTGATACACGATGCCAGTTTTAATCGACTTCTGTCACTCCCGTTCTTTTCCTCAAATTATAAGAGATTATTATATCAATTAGATCGACTGCGTCTTCTTAATATCTATTGAAAATGGCATTTCTTATGCTAAATGTTTATCCTTATTTTATTATTTTTAATTTTTCTGTTAGTCACAATCACACTTATAATAAAAATATAAAACAATTCTTAAATTTATAAATGTGTGTAATATTGTTACTGTTGCCTTATTATAATTCTCTACTATCTAATCATTTGAATAATGATAATATGTATAACATTGATAAATAATATTTATACAGCAAGACTATTGCTGTATATTTTAAATAATTCTTGTTTTTGTAATATTACATTCTTATTATTCCTCAATTTTCCAATAAAACAAGAAAACATTTTTTAAATGTATGTACAGTCGTGGACACATCGATTGCGACACTTTTTTTTTACAGATTTTAATATATATTTAATATACATAATATATACTTTATAGATAACTAATATTTTCCAAATGCGAACCACGATGTACTATCTTTAGTCTAGAGACAGTATAACACCAATCGTGATCCGCATTTACAAAATATTAGTGTGTTTTGAAACCTATAATATAAAAAAGAAAGTGTCGCAACCGATGTGTCCATGACTGTACAATCTCAAAATATTTGCGACAAAAATATATTTAATAATTTTGTTTTTTGACGGAGCAATTAATATATAAAGTAATGATAAACAAAATTGAATAAATTAAAATTTCAATTTTTTATTTGATACTTTACTGCCATAATCATCAAACTAAATGTCCAATCCAAATAACAAAATCAACATGACTTTTGCCGTTAACTACTATAATAAAATCCAGTATCTAACCCCGATAGTATATTGTCCTATATATCTGCAGTAACAGGGCCACACAGCAGGCTTCGATTCTGCAGCATAGACGAATGGAAGGGGATCAACAGCGATTGACTCCATTTCCTTCCCCTCGTCATACAGTATGAGGCTTCGGTTTTCTATTAAATCTACACTTACTTAACCTTGTTCGCTATTCTATAAATAAACGGATCAATTCTAAACAAATGTATTCATAACGCATAAGCGATTATTAATTATTACAATGTATGTGTTTAAAAAAAAATTGAATTTTAATATTATAATTATTTTTATAATCGTAATTACTTAGACTATATAAAGTAAATAATATATAATATGTAATACATAATATATATACTCGTATAATTTCGATACAATTCTAAATTAAGATTTGAATCTAATTTCAAAATTCAAGTTTGATAATTCTTATCTTATTGTATGGAGACTAGAGAGTATCATCAAACAAGGAGAAACCAAATTTGAACCTTGAAAATTAAATTCAAATTTTATTTTGTTCAGAATTATATATATGCTCGAAATTGTACCGCTCTATCCTATAAGTTTTTGTTATAATTATTTTCTAGAGAATAAAATTATATTATAAATATAAATTTAATCCGCAAATTCTTTGATTAAATTAAATAATCACGATTTTTAATAAACAAATAAAATGAAATAAACACATCTTTAATTTTTTTTCATTTTTATACATTAAATATTATAATACACAATTTTGTTTAAGAAAATATTACGAAGAGTAAACATTTATTATTTCTATTATTAAACAAATATACAAACTCTCTTTAAATATTGTTTAAAATAATGGTTAGCCAATAATAATATAAGGAAAATCAAAGAAGATTCTCTTTGTTAATTTTTTTGTAAAGTCTATCTAATAGTAAAAAAATTTATCATTTAAGGTTTCATCATTTTGAAATTATTTAAATAGAACGCTATATATTTCAACATCATAAAAACAAAAAGAATGTATTTAACGAACTTATTTGGAGTAATCTAAGGTCACAGGGAAAAATAAAATGGTAATCAGAATTTCTATTACTCTATTTTATTTGTAGATTGTACTCAAAATTTTCATCTTAAGTCTAAATTCTTGCAATTACAATACATCATATGTATTATACATGATCACATGATTATTTGACTACATGGTACATACCTATATACATAACTATACGTAAAGCAAAAATTGTGTGAAATAAGTAATATCATTTTATCGTATATTAGCTCAACAATGTTTTTAATGTTTTTATTATTTTGCACACATGCTTAGATGTGATTGAAATAAGTATTACAGGGAAAAATTAAGAATAGAAAAGTTGTTTATTTCCAATGTATTGTAAATACAGAGACAAAGAGAGGAAGTTAATTCTACAGTTATAAATTTTGAGATAAAAACCTTGTAAAATAAAAATACGTCAAGAAGATGTTTTATACATTTTATTCAAAATCGAATTCTTTACAATCAATGTACCATTCTATTTTCATTTTCAGTCATTATAGTGCGTATATATTAAGTACTTCTCTTTTAATTATTTTTAGTTAACCGATCACAGCCAACACAAGGACTTGATTTTCTGAGTTATCGAATATTTAGTCTTTTAACTGCAATTTTAATTTCGGAAATAAGAAATAGTTAAGAAAAGATATCAGGTAAGTAGAGTGATAAGGTTATTTTTTTACATATACATATTCTCTCTCTCTCTCTCTCTCTCTCTCTCTCTCTCTCTCTCTCTCTCTCTCTCTCTCTCTCTTCCTTCCTTCCTTCTTTCCTTTCTTCCTTCCTCCTTCTCTTCTTTCTCCCTCCTTTCCCTTACTCGCTTCTTTTCTTGTTTATACGCACGTTAAAGATAATAAAAAAAATTTCGAGGTCGCCAAGTATATAAAAGTTCTAGCATTTTTTAAGAAGATTACAATTCTTGTATGTATATGTAAATGTAAATGTGTATAGCTTCATAAAGTGTAAAGCTTGCAAGTAAAATATACCTCTCAAATAATAAGAGCATTAGAAATTTTTAAGAGCACAATTGCATTGAATATATAAAATTGCATGAAAGTAAAACATATGTATATGAAAATGCAATAAAAATAGAATATAAAAGATATTTAGAATACTTTTTATCAACAATATAAGAATATGTACAGATATAAATAAGAATAAGCAATAATTAAAAATAAGAAAATTACGTACATTATCAAAATTAAAAATTGTTTTTAACTCTGATTGCGAAGATAAAAACAAGATTAATATTCTAAACATAACAAAATATTGCCAATGCGATCAGTCGGCATAGATATTGATGTATATAAAATAATTTTTATTATTACAATATACAGTCACATATGTTACAAACTGCACGCCGCACTTTTTGTCGGTCTTAAAACATAGTTCTTTACATGAAATTCCGGATTTCAATGCAACGAATTAAATTGATCACAAGCCATTTAATATTTGTGGTCCTTTAATAGAATTTATAAGCATCCCTTACATTCCAAAAACTTATTAATTCATATTTTAACTTATATTAATTAAGATTAATCTGAGCAAGAACATACACTGAGAAATGAAATACAGTATCGGAATAGTCTTTCGTTTATTCCTTTTAATCTTAAATATCTTAATACGCAGATACTGAGAAAAAAATAATATCTGTTAAAAAATACAATAATATATAAAGATTAAGATAAGCATCCGTTGTAAGCGGCCGTATATCCGAAAAAATAAATTACTGAGAAGTTACATTTCATTATTCAATTATTACGTTTCTGTAACCATTATTGTTGGTTATCGATATTCGTTCTAACATATAAGAGCTCAAAAATACGAAATCAACAAGAGTTATTGTAGACTGCAGTAATTACCGAAGTGAACCCAACTTTATAGAAAAAAAAATTATTAGTGCAGCGCGTTTGTACTTCGTTTGTACCGTTTGTTATTTTGTTTGTACCTCAAAGGATAAAAAGAAAAGTTGAAAAAAAATGACCAGCGCCCAACTATAAGATTTTTCAATTTCGCTTATGCCATTCGAAAGAAAATTGTTGGTACTTTCTTATAACACCTTTCAAATCGTTTGTACTTCAACCGGACCGGAAATACAGGTTTTTCAAAATACGCACAAGAGGTAGTTTGGACAATCTTTGAGATATTCGAAAGCGATAAGCGTCGTTCGAAAGAGCACGAATAGCGCCCGTTTGTACCACCCTTCAAATCGTTTGTACCTCAACCGGACCGGAAATACAGGTTTTTCAAAATACGCACAAGAGGTAGTTTCGACAATCTTTGAGATATTCGAAAGCGACAAGCGTCGTTCGAAAGAGCACGAGTAGCGCCCATTTGTACCACCCTTCAAATCGTTTGTACCTTAACCGGACCGGAAATACAGATTTTTCAAATTACGCACAAGAGGTAGTTTCGACAATCTTTGAGATATTCGAAAGCGACAAGCGTCGTTCGAAAGAGCACGAACTGTCTCTTATACACATCTCTGAGCGGGCTGGCAAGG
>NW_012026835.1:51236-58145 GCF_000956235.1 Wasmannia auropunctata
TATATATATATATATATATATTGTATATCGTGTATCTTATAATTTCATCGTATATGCTGTGCACACCTGCTAATAATTTATTAAATTTATTGTCCTCTAATTCAATATCGTATTTTAACTATGTTGGAAGATACCGCTAATTTAAATTTCCTTTCTTTAATATAAATAGTCGAATTATTATATATTTCGGTTTTATTGTTATTAATTATTATTGATGTTAATATTTACGGAGTTCATTTTGTTATCAATTTATAAAAATAAATAATTTACTACATAATTCCAAAATATTATTATTTATAAATATTTTAATATTGTATCAGAGCAGTGAATTGTCTTTACGTCTGAGCATATATCTCTAAAAGTATGTTATTGCATTCATGCATTGCAATAGATGATATGCGCCGGTCACTCTGTGAACATCGTATCGATGATAAATGCAACATCGATAGTATCACCCACGCTCTTCCTGCTTCAGTAAATCATTGCCGAAACATTTAACCTTGGCATCTCGTACACGAGATTAAGTTGATTGCAAGCCGTAAGATCAATTTATGCAAATGTTTGAACCTTATAGCAAAAGAATAATATAAACAATGTAATTCAAAATATTATTAATTTATACTATTTATTTAAATATCATTAATTTATGCTATTATACATGAAATATTATATGTATACATACAATATAATAAACATGCAGAGAAATAAATTTATTTCTTATATGTATATAGCAAATAAAAAAATAAATATTGTACAATTTTTTATTTCTAATTTTATATGCAAATGCAGTTACAATGAGCAATTGGTTATAACTAAATCATTTTCGTATCACAATTATGATCTTTTTGATGAAATTAACATCATAAATCTTACTTTTGGTCCAATGTAAAAGCATCCTATATATCAAATGATTTTATCAAATCAAATGGAGCGTCTATAAGATCAGACAGAGTAAAGCTGTAGAAGTAGCAAATGAAGGAGAGAAAGAAAGAGATTCGATAAGACACGACAATAATAGTAACGACCGGTCGTCGGGTCGGCCCGAATGCTGAAGATTGTATCGCCAGTAGGCGGAGCTATGGTACTAGGTACTTCAATCACCGCTAGGAGAGGTGCGCGAGGTGCGCACAACTGGATGCTCCCGCAAACTGGATAGGTATGTTATCCCCATTGGAACTACCTCGCGACGGACGGCGCGACCCCTTTTTCACCATACTCCGCCACCAACGCGTGATTATTGCCACCTCATTTCACACATTTAGAGCAACCTCTGTTCCTGATACATTATAAAATTCGCAGGGATTACTCCATGAAATTACATTAGACATTAATAGTTTTCATTTCTGCATTAGACTCAGGTACACACGTATTTAGATAATCATCCATTATGATTATTTATCAAAAATTAATTACTATAAACAACATAACTAACCATAAAAGCTTAAAAAATTATTATAAAATTTTGACAATACATAAAGGACAATACATAACGTCTTGATATGTGTAATAAGCTGTTTCTTTGCTGTCTATTCACTTTGAGTAAAATCATCAATCTTCCTTTAAACTTCTCAATGTGCAATTTATATATTAAGTTAGTATTGCTACATAAATAACAATATCCAATTAATTATCTGTAAAAATATACGTAATACTGTATGTAACACAAATTACAATACAAGAAAGATTCATTATTCATAATCATGAATTCATATTAGAAGTCGATCAAAACAGAAGATGGCGTAAAAATTTTCTTGTCATAATTTTTTTGAAAGACTCAAATAGTTAAAACAAAATCATGTAGTATATAACGCAGCATGCTTGAACAAACACGTTAAATGCAGAATTTCCGCATGGAATGGGAATAACTACTAATGAGATCTTCGTGGTAGATCGCACGCGCCGTCATAAGGAAGGGAGCGAGATGGGTAAGGAGGAAGGGAGTCTTAAAACCGTTAACGATATCACTCGTCAATCATGCTGACGGTTGGTGGCCGATGTGCAAAGAGACGAAGAAAAAAAGGAAGGAATTATACCGGCGTAATGCCGGAAAATGCGATCAACCCTGCCGTCAGGCAAATACACGAACGAGCCTTCTTGGTCGCGGCTCGCATGAACGATCGTGAATCAAATCACCGTCTGCTTCTCCGTCACAATGATAAAAGTAATTCCATCCAAACGAAAGAGAATTTTTGCATTGTGTCCCCACGAACATTCGTATAACTCAATGTCGAATCAGACTCAAAAGCTCGATATTTGTATCAAACTTTACGGGACATACAACGCAAGTTTTATTTAGTCTTACGATTACAATATTAATTAGATAGTGATACGTACTAAATATATATTAATTAAAATAATGGTACGTATAAAAATAATAGAGTTAACAATTACTTTATCGAGTCATTGTTTTTAAGCTTAAATTTTTTTTAATACATTTTTAAAATTAAAAAATTGAAGTTCTAAAATAAAATATTTTCGATCTTAGTAATTCTTTTTTCAATTGTAATGTAATTACTTAATATAATATATTTAATAATTTTTTATAATATGAATTAAATAAATACTCAAGTCAAGCGCATTAAATTCACAACTGATAAAAGTTTTAATATGAAACTTGGTCAAATTTATCCAAATTCAATTCGAGTTTAATATATATGTATACGCGCGCGCAAGTATAATATATTCATTTAAAAAAAAATAGAATTCTATTTATAATTTTAGATGCATTTTAATGTGTGTCTGTGTGTCATATTTTCTGCGCACACATATATACATACATACATACATACATGCATATACATACACATCTGTAAGATCTTAAATGTTATGAAGAATAAAAATAAATGTGTATTTATTCTTCCATTTCTTTATTGTGTATTTAGTAATAACAAATATTCTTCTACATAACTTTGCAAAGTTTTTGTTGCAAAACAAAAGCTTACAAATTTGTACCTTGGATATATCAAGGTTAATAAATTACGTTGCGCAAATTTATACGAGTTACATAGATAGATTTCACCAACGTAATATATTTCCTTTTTTTAATACCTTCTCAGATATTAAGAGTATTTACAAATAAGATAAGTAATAATATTTCTATAATAATATATGCTTGTTATCAGCATCAATATGTCCTATTTATTGCGACATTCAACCCAACATTAATGCGACCCTGACATTTATGCAAAAAACTAATCATACATGTAACATGTAAATACATAACAATTATAGTAATTTGTTTTTTACTCAACAATAGAAGTTTTAAATATATATGTAAAAATTTAATAAAGATATTAAAACATAACATAAAAAGGTATGTTAAACATGAAAAATTTAATAAATTCATTTAAAAAAATACAATAATAAAACAATAATAGAATTAAATTTTGTTTCTACACATCATTTTTTCTTCACTTAATCTTGCTATTATCACTCAAAATTAGGTCAAAATAATAAATACAATCGTACTAAATACAACTTCTTAGAAACAGAATTAGAAATTAGAAAAATAGATAAAAGAGATCCTTCTTTTCTTAATAAAAACACATGTAAATTTACGAAGAATATACCTAGTAATAAAAGTAATGATTGCAATACCATTATTTGAAATATTGATATTTCGCGTTATTTCAAATTCGAAATATTAGTGTTTCAATTATCGATATTTTGGTATTAATTAAAAATGTATATACAAATTTTATGTTTAAAATCAAACAAACGGAATATAAGCAATTATTTCTAATAGTATTATTTGATAAATTTATATTAAGAATTTTTATAAACAGTAAAAATTTTAAAAAATTTTATTATTAATTTTAATAGAGAAAATAACTAATTTATATACAGAAAACACTGTTTTGTGGACATTCTGTATATACATTGATATTGATTTACATGTTTATCCATATTAAGGAAAAGATAACATGAAAATATGTGGCAAATTGTTCAAGTTCAAGCAGTTTATTATATATCATGTAAAAATAATTAATTTAATAAAATAATTAAGGATATTCCAAGATTATCTTTTTTATAAAAAAAACTACATAATTTTTTTACATATATTAATGTCTTGTTACTATGTATACATATATATAAAATAATATAAAATAAAGTCATAAAAAAAATGAGTACGAGATATCTTTAGCCGGGAGTACATGAAATGCAATAACAAAGCATAAGCTAAAAATAACATAAGACCGCTGGACCAATGAGCAGCCAGTATAAAGTCGCCATATTGATTTACATAAGATTCTCATTGGTCTAGCCACCTTATGCTATGTTTTGTTATGCATTTCATGTGCTCCCGATCTTATAATACTGACATTTATAATATGAACTATCACGCACAGTATTTCATATTTTCGACTTCTCAATGACGTTATCTAATAAAAAAGTTAAAAAAAGGTATACACCAAGTGTATACATTCCTCGAAAAATAACTGTATCTATAAGTCCTATAACATATGTATAATTATTTTTCAAAAGACATAATAGCGCCAACGGACCTATACGCGTAACGCGAGATCGTTCCGTCTATGTATCTATCTATACGCGAGCCAGTCAGTAGCCGAGATTATCAGATTTTAATAACACATGACAATCTCGCGCTATACTTACAATTAGAGCGAAACATTACCGTGTCTGTTGACTATTATATTATGCACAATAACAGAATTAGTCAATTGTAAAGAAACAGAGAGAGAGAGAGAGAGAGAGAGAGAGAGAGAGAGAGAGAGAGAAACTTTGCATTTAAGAGTGCGTTTAGGCTGTATGTACAATAAAGATAAAAGTTATTAAAATTTATGGAATATAAAATAAATAAGTTTACATTACATAATATATTCAAATGTCATAAAATAATATTATTTTCAACATTTTCAAGGAAAAGAATATTTATGTGTAGTTAATATTCTTTCTAATCAACGACAAAAAATTTTAATCGTCAATATGCTCTTAAATTAACTGCAAAAAAACAAAATAATGAAATTTGGCTTACAATAGATTATGCAGCGCAATGATCATATTTTGTTGCAATTTTAAATAAATAACTTTTATATGAAACAGTAAATTTATACATAAACTTGTGCATGTATATTATTTTTATTATTAGTATATATAAAAAATTTCATTTTATTCGTAATGCTACTTCATCAAATTTGCAAATAAGTCAATAAAATGTGATTTTATACAAAATTCAATGCAAATAAAAAATCAAATAACTTTTAAACTAATAAGAAAATTATACGTAGATATAATGCAGTACTCAGACATAATAACACAATCTATAAAATAATAGAACAATCTATGAAATTTTTATATTTTTGCATTTATATGCTTTTGGCATGTGACACATACACCTTAATGCAATAACGTATTAAAATAAACAATATAGTAAACAATAGTTATAAAGTTATTTATTTCTTGTAGTTATTATGCATATAGAAGTACTAACAATAAGATAAAGTTATAAAATAATATTTTACGTGATATTTCATATTTTTTATGTCAATATATCAAAATAAATTATAAAATCTTTCGCGATCCACAACATCTCAACACTTACACTTAAACAACAATATAACATACATAATAAGAATTAATTCGTGTAAAAAAAGCATTCTATGATTCCAGTTATAAAAAATAATTTTCGGCTGTCCTTAATTCCTCTACTTTTAAAATAATCGATTTAATAAAACTCTCTTCTTCAAACTAACATTTTCTTATCGTATAATTTTGCTCATAAATTTTGCAAATAATTATATCAATCAATTTATACAAATCAATGTATACAGGATAAATGAAATAAATGAAATTGTAAGTTTTATTTTGTTGAAAATAAAAGAAAATAAAGAAAAAATTGAACGGTATAACGAGATATTCTCAAGATGTTCTCAATTACTCGGTTTTTTCGGTAAATACAATGATACAATAAAGATATATAAATTTACCTTTTAAAATTATGTTACATAATTCAATTATTCTAAATATTCTATTAATATTAAAATAAAATACAGGTAATTAAATTAATGTAAGATAAAAAGAGAATTACTATATAATGCATAAAGTATTTTGTTTTGACATATTTTAAAATAAAATGCAAATTATCTTGTAAAAGCTTTACTTTTTAGTAATACATTTTTTAATGACTTTATATGTATATTAATTTTATACCCGGAACAATAAAATGAATTAAACAATATAATTAAACAATAAAAAATACATTATTGTATTTAATAAAAAATATAAACTTTAAGATATAATAATAAAATTACATGTTTTTGTAATACGCATAGTAAATAAAAATTTTATATTTTATTTAAAAATATACAAAAGTTATAAGTTTTTTGTAACTTTACTGTAATATAAAAAATATTAAGACTTGACTTTTTACTAATAGATATTTATATTTATTAATCTAACAATTCCCTGGTAGAAATATATGCAATTTTCATAGAGTTACTGTCTAGAATTACTATATTCTTATTAGAATAACAGTACTACGTCAGAAATGGACAAAAATTTGATAGAATTTTATTCACAAAATATGAAATATTACTAAGGAAAAAAACTGCCAATTTTATAAACAGCAGGCTTGCTTATTAATCATTGAAATTCATTTATTGTCTCGTTTTTGTTCAGTAAGTGAGTTCAGATTTTGCACATCCTTTGTGTGCAGTAACTGGCGTGTGCAGGCAAAGCGTTACATCTTGATTGGCAAAGAGTTTTACTTCTCAGTTATTAGAGAGAAGTTAATATAACTGTCTAATAACTACTCAAAAAATGTATGATATTTCTACAGGATACTACATACATATATATAAAAAGAATGTATAATTTACTTAAAAAAAGAGGTGCAATCGCACTTTTATACCTTTGCATTTATATATATATATATATATATATATATTT
>NW_012026835.1:58165-58685 GCF_000956235.1 Wasmannia auropunctata
TCAAATTGCATAAATTTTTGATGTATTCTTGACCATTCCAATTTAATTGCTAAAATAAATTTGTTTTAAATACAATAAATTTTATTAATTAGCATCATATACTAAAGAATGAAAAAAAATATACATAACAAAATTGTGATTAAAAAATACATTTTTAGAAACTTATTTACGATACTCCTAAAGCGGTCACCCATCCAAGCTATAAACCTTGTGGAACGTGCTTGTGATCGTCCGAGAACTGATGCTTCGATGATCCATAAACATTAATTGCTAATAAGAGTATACTAATGGTATATATCTTCTTAACAGATGTCAAAAAGATGGAATATGTGTCAGTTAAGATATATTTTATTAAGAAATATAAAGTTTGCATATAAAATATAAACAAATGTGAAAATTACAATTTTTATTAAGGCTTAATTTTTGTATAAGTTGCGAAATGGCATTTGAAATAAAGGAATTAAAAATAAATACTTGCCATATATACAATCAAGAAACGTTCACATTTTTCTAAAAATCA
>NW_012026835.1:58705-59423 GCF_000956235.1 Wasmannia auropunctata
TTTATTTCCCTCAAGCAAAGTTGTGCCAATATTCCTCCCCTTCCCTCCTCTAACCTTCTCTCAAAATTCCATGCTCTCCTTCCTGCTTTCGTCCTTATCAGTTCTCTCTGTGTCTCCTCCCTTACCAGGTAACCTGGAGTTTTCCCCTCCACCCCCAGCACCCATCTCAAAAATCTCTCCTGCATTCTCTCTACTTTCTCTCTCTCCTTCCACCCCCACACTTCCACCCCGTATCCTGCCACTGTCCATACTAAACTGTCGAACAACCATAACCTCCTTTTCCAGTTTCTTTCAAATCTCCTCTTCCCAATTCCCCAAACCTGTCCCATTACCGCCACCGCTCTTGCCACTCTTTCCTTCACCTGCCCCTCCTGTCCTCCGTTTCTTTGTACTAAGTACCCCAGATATTTGTATTCCTTCACCTCCTCTAGTTTCTTTCCCTTCCATCTCCAACTCACCCTGCTCATCCTACCTCCTCCCTCCCTAAACCTCAAGATCTTCGTCTTTTCCACATTTAGTACAAGTCCCTTCTTTCCAAGTACCCCTCCAGTCTCTCTAACATGCTCCTCATCGCCCCCTCCTCCTCTGCCAGTAGTACCACGTCATCCGCGTATGATAGCGTGTACACTTTTCTTTCCCCCAATTTCAGCCCTCCCCACTTCACTTTACCCATCTCTTCTTCCAAGTCCGCCAAAAGAATGTTGAACAGCAATGGGCT
>NW_012026835.1:59443-71570 GCF_000956235.1 Wasmannia auropunctata
GTACGTGTGTGTGTGTGTGTGTGTGTGTGTGTGTGTGTGTGTGTGTGTGTGTGTGTGTGTGTGTGTGTGTGTGTGTGTCGTTGTAGTTATTACATTTATAAATTTTCAATTTTGAAAATAAGATAATGTGTGATTTTAATATAGTAGATTTAAAAATTAAATTTTATACACTTCGCGCCAAAATTAAAGAATCACCTAATATTCTGATCGCTAAAAATAGGTAAATTTCAAGAATATACCTTCGTCAAAAATGATGGTAACAGAATGATCATAAAAGCATTTTACAGCTTAAAGTCTCTATTTTCGAAATCCATAATTCATTAAATGACTTACTGATTCTTTAAAAAGCTGCACGGATGCAAATGGAGATGCATCAAATCTAAAAATTGTTTACTAAATTTGCGAAGTTCCATGGAGTGAAATAAAAATCGCACAATGCTGATCGAGTGCGCAAATTAAAGATAAAGATTCACGCTTTCGAACGCTGTAAGTTGCATTTGTATGCGATTTTTATTTCACTCCATGCAACTTCGCAAATTTAGTAAAAAATATTTTAGATTTGATGCATCTCCATTTGCATCCGTGCAGCTTTGTAAAAAAACAGTAAGTCATTTATAATGAATTACGGATTTCAAAAGTAGAGACTTTAAGCTGTAAAATGCTTTTTTGATCATTCTGTTACGATCATTTTTTACGAAGTTACATTCTCTTGAAATTTGCCTATTTTTAGCGATTAGAATAGGTGATCTTTTAATTTTGGCGCGGAATGTATTTTATTTTAATTATGTAGATAATAATTATAATTATATAATTAATAATAGTTATATGTGAATGAAACAAATCCAAAAACATATTATACATAAATTTTTATATAAATTCAAACTTTTTAAATAGAATTTATCATTATAATCAAGAGTTGATTTTATTAATATAAAACCAATCAATTAATTCGCTAAGATAGAGTTCAACAATTATTTTTTTAATTTATTATATCGCACTATTATATATCATGTGCAAACTTACGTTGCTTATACTATATGCTACTAACCTGTTTGTATCATCAACTAGACGACCGAAAAATAAAATAGAACAAATAGAATAGAACGACTTTCGTGTGCAGATAACTTGCTCAGGGCGCACTTATGTTAGGCTTGACTTATGAATTCTCCCCGACGATGGACGATGGGCAGCCGCCTATCGATATAATAAAATAAACTGTCAGCAGCAGCCCGCATAAAAATGCTAAAGAGTCTCGCCATCCACATTACCGTGCAGATGTTCCATAGAAGAAAATCAGAAATCATCGGACATCATATTCTTCATACATTAAGTTCTAACAACATTCAAAAAACCTCTTAAAATTTATATCAATCAATCCAAAAGAACAATTTAAAAAATTCGAATTTAGCAACTATTATTATTAACTAAAAGAGAAGAATTATATGTATATAAAGAGTTATATAAAGAAAACATAAAAGAAAACAAAAATAAAAAAGGAATTCTTTTTTTTCTGCTAAACAAAAATAAATTTTTTTATATAAATAATAATATAATTTGGATCAATATAAGCTGATTAGTGAACGATAAATACAAATATTTATATAATACACGATGTACGTATGTGTACATATGTATATACATAAATACACACATACACACATATGTGTGTATATATATATATATATATATATATATATAAAAGCAAATGAAAAACAGATCTTGTTATATCATTAATTATTTTCGCTTTTTTTCTTCAATTAAACAAAAGCTACAACCTATCTCAATGTACAAAGACAACCGTTTAAAGTACAAAGATAGAATTTAAGGCTAAACTGTATATTAGATCGAGCTAATTTGCTTAATTCTGCATATTTTTTTAAATAATATGCAATAAATATATTAAACGTGGTTTTTCATATATCTTATGTAGCGTTTTATCCTTAATATATGCAAATTAATTTCTTTATACAAAAATACCAAATCGATATGTCGTATTATGTAAAATAAAATAAATATCAAAATATCGGTTTTATTATTTTAATCCGGTATTGGCGGTATTGCAATCACTATAATAGAGACGGTCTTCAATTTTGTGAGAGAAACTAGAAGAATAAAATCGTAATAAATAGTTATAATTTTCTTGATGTATCTGATGACTTTTGGCGAAGATAGTTGTTACTTACTACAAATGATTCATGCCGTCTCTTTTGGCCGTTTGCAAAAGCGACTAGTGTCGCACTCGGTTCCTCTTAACAGGGACGAAGAACATAACACGAAAAAGCGAATGGCACCCCGGCACCCCGTGGCTGTTTGACTTAATTTTACGAGGGGTCGCTCGGAACGACAAGGGCAGCATCGGAAGGGTGGAATGCGCGGTAGCGACAGCGGTGGCGGTTTAGCGGATAAAAATTATTCGTTTAAAGTCGAGAGGAGAGCGCTATAAAAGTGCAGTTAAGTTTTCCAGAGGAGCGACCGTAGATTCTTCTCGCGTTCGTGCGCGATAATAACTATAATTGAGTAAATAATCGCGTCTTATAGGCACTAAAATTTCGAGAAATTAGAGTGCCGACTTCTATATACTGTACATAATTTTAAGCTCCTCCTCTGAAGAGATCTGACTTTATTTAATCACAATAAGAGACGCAACGTTGCAAAACGTTTTGATGAACGCAATGTAACGCAGTTTAAACTCTGTTAAGCTACGTCGCGCGATAACGTCTTTGATATAGTTTACGACTTGATCGATTTCGAGCAAAAGACTGTCGCGAAAAACATGTTTACCTAAAAATATAATTACAATATTTTCCATTATAGTTATCCATCAATTCCATCAAGAAACATGACGGTTAGAAACATGACGGCAAGAAAAATGCTCAATTATAAAAATATTGATCGTAAATAATTGGATGTCGCAAGCATTAACATTTTTTTTACATACGCCAAAAAAAAAACGAATGTAAGGAACATACATCAGAGATTTCCGTCTCGCGAATTGAAAGAAATCTAAGAAGAGAGGAGCTAAACATTTACGAGAAATTGACTGCTGTCTCTCTCACTGAAGATCTTATTTTACTCGAAAAAGAAGTGTACCTATATGTATGTGTGTGTTATACGCAAGCAAAAAAACACCTGATATTTATGGTCCAGCTGATCGGCCACTCCACTCGCAGATCGGATCTCACTAAATCACCAGTCGGTATACGCCTAGGAAGGAACTAGCCGCTTCTCCCCCGCAGCCCACGGGCGGCCATAAGGTTCCAATGTATGTACAGTAACGCAAGATGACGAAGGATGGAAGAAGAAATCGATGAAAAGAAAAAGTTGATGTCCTATACGGCCTAGCCTTGGCACGTCTTTCGAACGATGTCATATCTGAAAAACTATCCACGAGATAAAGATTCATATACGCATCGCGTACTATAATTGACATTTTTCAAAATGCACAATATGAAACTTGCACTATGCAAAAAGATAAAAATATTTTCGTATAAATACAAGCGGAATATTCAATATTAGCGTTATTTTTATTAATATCATTATATCAATATATTGTTTTGATTTGAAAAAGAAAAAGAAAATCTTAAATAACATTATTAATATAAAAGTGTAATGCGACATTAAATTTAAAATTTATTTATTATCTTTATGCATATATAGAAATTTAGAATATAAGATGCAATTATTATTTTTTTATCTTTTCTGAATATTTCAAACGGCAACTGATTTCATTTAATATTAACTTTATTATTAATTTCGGATAATTTTGACAAAATTTTTGACAAAAATTTCAACAACAAAATTTTTTATTGTCATATTGCAAAATTTATTTATGCTCAATATTAAATACTTATTGTAATATGTTATAAACATTGCTCAATGTTTATTGTCTAAAAGCGTGTCATAATTATAAAATTACTTTACAATTTTCAAATACTTTTAAATATTGCGTTTTAAACTGGAATGATGTAGATATATAATATATAATTTGAAAGTATCAAAAACTGTTTCAAAATAAAATTAAACATATGTATATTATACAAAATTATATAAAATTTATAGTAAAAAGTTTTATATAAATATAGGTAATAGAAAAATATCGTGTTTATACTATTTTGTAATTACAAAATCAAATATACAAACAATTTCTGATAATCTTCTATTAATT
This sequence comes from Wasmannia auropunctata, assembly GCF_000956235.1. Taxonomy (NCBI): domain Eukaryota; kingdom Metazoa; phylum Arthropoda; class Insecta; order Hymenoptera; family Formicidae; genus Wasmannia; species Wasmannia auropunctata. The sequence goes on from NW_012026835.1 coordinate 63,609, forward strand.
TCATTTTACCCAACCATTTTTTAGTAAAAAATTCAAAACGATATAAAACTTGTTACTGAAAATTGCTGTTATAACAATGATATGTAGAAGTTATTTGACCAATTACAAAATGCAAAATTTTAGCTCATTAAGCAAAGTACAATAAACATTTCTAAAATATTTAATTTAAATAATTATGATCAAAATCAGAAAAAACTTTATAGGAAAATATTGCAAATTTAATTTCCGCTCATTTTAAATATGAAATTATAATATTTAATAGTTTTATTAATAACCTTAATAAAATCAGATTTCAATTTTGACTAAATTTTTTTTGTTTAATAATATATCGCATTATCAAGTGTAGTCAATATATTACAGATAAAAAATTAAAAAATGCATTATATATTATACAACTTTTTCCTTAGAATGCCTGGAAAACATCAATAATAACATCTCGACAATAAAAATAAATAGCATAAAAAACACATCAACATGAAATTTAAGATACAAAAATGAAAATACAAACTTTAATTTATATCATCTAATAAATAAAATATTTTATTTTAGTAAAATTGTGAAGTGAAGTTTACACATATGTATTTATATAATTTGTGTAACATATACATATGTTTTTTATATTTTTTAACTAATAAAATATTTTTTCTATACTAATTCTATAACAATAAGAATCATAAAATACCTAACATAATCTTGTTGTTAGTTTAATTTTAATTATTATTCTTAAAATTATATTAAAATTGTGTATAAAACCGTATATATGTGTATTTTTCTAAATAAAGCTGTATGGACACAAAATGTACAAGAAATAATTGATGAATTATATAAATTTTTTATGACATAATATATGATGATATACATATATGAAAGAATATAACTTTTTCAAGAATTTCTAATAATTTGACTACTTGATTATGTTCTTATTTGTTAATATATTAAGTTCTTGATTATATTCTTTGTGCTAAGTTAATTTATATTATCTGTGTAAAAATAATGAAAAGTATTTTTGTGCCCTTTTATAAGAGATATTATTTAATAGTCGTATCAGTATCTTTATAAAAATCTGTACTTTGAAGATTTATTTAATAATAAGTTTACGCATATTCAAGTTAAATTATGACTTGCATGACTTTCAACAAGCAGTCCATTAAGTTTAAGAGTTAAGTGTGTTGAACTTGTCGATCGTGAAAATGTGTATGTAGTAAAAGATAGGGTAGTTTGATCTGATTAGCGAGTATCGATCGTCTTTGACGAGCCGATTATCCGACTAGGTCAGGGTGGTTTTCTTCTAGGTCATTACATCAGAAATTGTAATTGTTCGTTTATTACACTAATAACATTACTTGCTATTTTTTTAGACTATAAATTTTCATCCATTGATTTTATATAATTATATCTTATAAATTAAGAACTCTTTTAAAATGTTAAAACAATACAAATAGTCACGAATAATAAAATAATAAGGTTATTAATACAATATATATTTCTTATCTTAAAAATTATTGTTTTCTAAATATTGTAAATAAATGTATAATAAAAATGTTTTTAACTATTTTTATAAATATCTAATGACTTAATATATGTATATTATTTTAGGTTGTCAAATTATAATATTAATGATAGTCGCTATACTTAAAACCGAATTCAATTTTCCATATTGAAGATATAAAAGAATATAAAAATTTTATAATGAATACATGTATTTATGCGATTATATTTTGTCACTAATTAATACAATTAAACTATTTTTGTATCCTAGTAAAAACATTATTCGAAAATAAACTTATGGAAATTTTACTAGCTTCTAATCTCTGTAAAGTACGAATAAATAAGTTTATTTATAATATATTGATAGAAATAATGATTTTATAAAATTAATGCTTAGAGAGAGAGAGAGAGAGAGAGAGAGAGAGAGAGAGAGAGAAAGAAAACTCTCTTACTTAGAAAAAATTACCATTACTCGGCCAATTTAAGCAGAACTGGGTCAAGGTGGCTATCTTCACGTAATCTCCTTATTTCCTTGTGTCTCTACAGATTTCATTTATTCGTTCATTTGACGAATGTTGCCATTTGTCGGTAAATATATGTATTATGTATGTATAGATATGTATGCGTGTGTGTGTGTGTGTGTGTGTTTACGCGCGCTCGCGTGTGTGTACATAGGTACATGTTGCGCGTCTCTATGTGAGTACGATCTATGTGCCGCGTCATCAACCACCGCGAACCTACATCGTCATCAGAAGTGAAAGATGCTGGCATCGCCGAATCTTTCCTTTCTCCATCTTCTACACGCGGTGAGAGTAAACGTGACGTCACCGACTTAAAGCTGCCGAACGAAATGAACACTATCGATTGATTCGTACTTTACAGGCGGAGATTAAAAGCCAATAAAATTTCCGTAAGTTTATTTTTCAATAATGTTATTTTTACTAGAATACAAAAAGTGTGTCTATATTAATTAGTGACAAAATACAGTCGCTGAGTAGCATAAATATTACATATGTATATTCGTTATAAAATTTTTATATTTTATCATATCTTCAGCAAGGAAAATTGAATTCGGTTTCAATATAGCTATTAATACAGCTGTCATTAATAATATTATAATTTAATCGCAATATATAATACATATGACAGAATATCTGACATTCAAACGTTTCCCTCTAGGTAAGTATAAATACAGGGCTTTTCTATTCAGATTAGTCTGTTCTACCTGCTCATGAACGGTGTTACACTTAATAATAGACCCTGTATATTGCATATTATAGATTTGTTCTCAATGTTTATTACATACTATCAACATATTATGTTATAATTTTAAAAATAACATAATATAATTATTGTTATTACATTGTAATATATTATTTTTAGAAACTAACTATAAACGTACAAAAGCTTATACAGAATATATTTAAAGGCATTAGGGCTCGTCAAAAATAAATTCACAATAGTGAAGTAACGTCTATGCGAGCTAACACGGTGTGTACTAATTTTTACAATATCCAGCCACACGCAAACTGCGTACCGCATATTCGTCGGTCTTGAAACAGTCAGTTCATTACATGAGGCCGGAATCCACTTGTAACAATTAAATTGACTAGCAATTTAATATTATTTGATGATAATAAGAGAGCATCTATAAGAATATTAAGAAATTCCCCTTCCCCCAAATCTGGAAAGAATTTATTGCAAAAAATATCATCTCAGCTCCCAGCCGGGAACATGTATTGAACTGGGTTTCAAGACCGACGAATATGCGGCGCGCAGTTTACGTGTAGCTGGATATTGTAAAAATTATTACACACCAACATACGTGTTGGCTCGCATAGGCGTTACTTCACTATTGTGGACTTATACAGAATGTTTGGTAAGGATCAACTTTCGTGGGCAAATGAAGTGAATTAAACTGACAATGAGTATAGAAAAGTCTTTTGTCATTTTTCAAAATAACTTCGAAATAATTAATGAGATATTAATTGATAAAAATCAGCGAATATAAACGTGTACATCCGTGAAAAATGAACGCGACGCGAAGCACATTTATCGTTGCTAGGAACGCGTCGAAATGTTTGGAAGTACTCTAAAGGGCCATCTACAATGGGAGTAGTAAATCGTAAGTCGTAAGAAATTGACCAATCACAGTCAATTATTTTTCTCATTTCGACTGTGATTGGACAATTTTTTATAGCTTATGACTTACTACTCCCATTGTAGATGGACCTTAATAGCATTGACTATTATGCAGGTGCGGTGCACACCTTCAAACATCTTGCCGTACTCCTGGCCGAGCTCCGTGAACGCGTATAAAGATGAGTTGTCTCTTCGCATGAAGATTCTCATGATTATTTGTAGATCTTTATTATTATAATTAATATCTCATTATTATTTTTCGAAGTTTGCAAAATAGCAAAAGACTTCTACTAATTCAGTTTAACTCGCACTACCTTCTTACAAAAGATGATCCAATCATTGCCGCACATTCTGTAAAGTATATCAAACAATGTTTAAATAAACTTAAAGAAACAAATGTATATATAAAAGAGTAAATAGAAAAATATCGATGTAAATATTTTAATAAAAATTTTAAGTGCTTTTGATAATCCGATAAATAAAAAAAGTAAATGAATCTAGCTGATTCCATTGGAATTATATCTGTTTTGCTACAAGTAATGTATATCATAGGATTGTAACAACAAATTGTCAATTTACCAAATATCAAATATTTCCTGAAATTTTCTCATATCTCATTAAATTTGATGTGTCCAATCACAATATCCGGCTAATAATACAAACAGAATTAAAAAACATTGCAAAACTTAATTCTCTTAATGTTTGCATAGATACATTCGTATATGTGTAAAAGAGAAAGAGAGAAAGAAAGAGAGAGCTAAAACGTGAAAGATATTTGTCAACAAAAATCGAATTGCTTAATGAATACAACATGATATGAAAGCAGATCAATTTATTCGCTTTACTGTGTTCAATGACCAGAAAGTAAATCATACTTATATTAAAATAATATCTAGCATTTTATTTTTTTGTTTACTTTCTAAAGTTATTAAAAAGTTTTATTGAAATATTTTGCAAAATGTTTTACTCTAACGCGTATAAAAACCAGCATGAATTATATTATATGTTTTGATATAAAAACTATATATTATTTCTATGAAAAAAAAATATTATTTCTTTTCTAACGAATATTAATTTTATACGTGTAATAAACATTATATTTTATATGACTAATATTTTTATAGAACTTTTTGACTTTTTGTATTAATAATGTTTCTTTATCTATTTATTACATTTAGAATAATTCAATAATAAATAAGTAAATAATTAATATATGAATTACTTTTTTATAGAAATGTGACATTTCCCTCATCTCTCTATTCATGAATACAAATTTAAATATATACTTGTAAACAAGTGAACATGGGTAGATCATCTATAGAGGAAAAGAAGGAAACTTCTGAAGCAGAGGGGTTATTGTAGAAGATAGAGATAGGCCACGATACCAGCGTGACTTGACAATAAAGCTCATCTCACTTCCGGTTTGTTCTCGAGGTTCCTGAGTTCTTCCCCTCGTCAATCCACCTGTTTCGACACTTCGACACATCACACAGCTCGCCACGACATTGACTATCTTGCCTATCGCTCCGGTATATGGACCAATCGATTATTTAACCAAATACATGAGAGTTATAAACTGCAAAACTCGAACCTCAAACGATCCTTTCTCTCTATCTCTCTTTCTTTTTCTTCCCATTTCTTTCCTTCTCTACTACAATATTGTATAGCAATTTTGTGTAGCAAAAGAAAGAATATGATAAAAATATCGGATAATATTCTTACATATAAGCGTATATATTTGACATAAAATAAGTAAGCAATAGCATAAATTTATTATAATTGTAATAATATGACTACTTTAGCATAATCATCTTTTATTTTATATCAGAATACAAATTCATGATATTATATTATGTCTCAAAAAATACATGGAAATAAAATAAAAAGAATCTCTTATCAAATATTAACTTTTCAATAATTATTCTGTGCTATTTTATATACCAAAAATAATATAAAGATTTCATAAATTAAAATAAAATTTAATTTAAAATTACACATAATACAAAATAGGTTGAAATACAATTAAAAATGAGATAATTCTATAACAATCTAAAATAATTCAAAATGATAGAATAAAAAATTTTTTTTTTAAATAAGAATTTGTTTTAGAGAAAAATACTTTGAAAATTAATTGAGTATGTAAAATTATTCTTGCATTTGAAAGACAGAATCAATGTTAGAATCAATTCGTTTTAATTTAATTCACCAAATACAACTTTTTGTATACGATAAAATATAGCCAACATTTTTAATAGTATTTTAATTAAGAAATAAATGTATAAGAAATAAATTCACTCGTCTATCTTAAGAATCAACTGATTGAATTAGTTAGGGATAGTAAATGAAGCCTACAAAACGTTTGTAGCAAAAATTGTTACATTAAATATTAGTCAAGTAAAAGAGTGTTTGATTAATTTTCAAAATCTTTTATTTTTCGAAAACAAAGCCTTATTTGAGAAAAATTTATTTTTTCATTTCAATTTATTTTGAGCTTTATAATCACCCCTTTGTCGGTTGTACATATTTCAGTTCACCCATAATATATAATAAAAGAAAATTAAAACAAAGTCGTTATTTAAATAAATTTACACATTCGAAATTCAATTCTATAACACAAAAAATTAAAATAAGAAGGAATATAAGTATTTTTAAAAACTTTTAGAAGCATAGATTTAATTAAGCAAAAGCTATCATAACGAAAGCCAAACGAATCTGTTGAAACAGACAAGCAGTCAATCTGTCAACTTGACGTGCGACGTCTGCCCGGGGATTCTACGAGGGTCGAAAACGAGCCATTGTCAAACGACCCTTGTGGACAAGTCCATTAAATCCTCATTACAACTTTATCCTCCTCTGCTGACAATCATTGAAATCTCATGTAGCTTTCGTATGACACTTTGTTTCGATATCACTAACAATAAGTTTCACGTAAAAAATAATTCAATACTCTCTCAATAATTTTCTTATTTTTATATCTATTTCTTTGGTCGTCATGCAGGAAAAAATTGGGAAGTAACTTGATTTATCTCTTCAAGTCTTATCAAGACATTGACAAATCATTTTTATCGAAACTTCCATTTAAAAAATTTAATTTTTTCTTTGAAATTTTATCAAGAAAGGACATACAATTCCATCGTATTAGAATTTATTTAAAGGCAATTAAAGGATTTTTTTTATTTTTTACTTAAGTTCGGTCATTTTCAAAATATTATCTTAAACAGATTGATTAAACAGAAATAATGACATTTCTCTCAAACACGATTTTCAAAAAAAAAATTATCAAAAAACGCTTAGGTACATTTCCTTGTTACACTAACGATCCAGAAGAAATATGCGATATCTACAATCCTCTATATGAACTTGTAAAGGGCGGTCTCGGCATCTCCGGCTTTCGTTCTCTCTCTTACTTTCAACCAGGCTGCGGGTTTCGAGACTGGGAAAGAGGTGAACGTATTGTTTACCGACGTTCCATCCCGATGGTTTCATCGCCGAGCAGCGATGTCAGCAGAAATGGCGTTGCAAATAAAGTGAGGGAAGCGGGAAAGACCGACGGGTTCGTTCATGAAATCGCGCACTGCGTGCTCGTGTTTCCAAGTAGCAAAGCCAGTCGAGCGTTTGCGCAGTCCAAAGATTTATTTGCTGCTATGATAGCGATTTCGATTAGACTTCACCGATAATTTGTGATACATTTCCAATATGATACGATAGATTTGTCTTCCAACCTTATAACAAGAGGTTTTATTATCCGCCAGACACTAAAATTCAAAATCTATTTTTTTTAATAATTCTACATAAGGATATTCAAGATTAAATAACGTAAACATATTTCCTTCCTATTCCTTTTGTCGTCTATGCCCATTTTTTCATTATAAAATATTGAAATACGTATAAATTTAAATACATCCACAGAATATCTGATAATAGATTTAATATTAACTCGTGGAGAAACAGGTTAAACTAAATTAGTCTCTCTTTTTTAAAATTGTAACAGTAATTAATAAGAAATAAATCTTCGAATGAGAGTGAATCTAGGCTATTTAACAACAAGATATCTATCGTTACGTATTATTCATAGTTAAACGTACTTCAATGCTTTATCGCGCATATAACAACCACAATCGTCACATAAAACTGTTGTTTCATTCTCGCCGTAATTTACACTTGTCACTAAATCACGCAAAAGCACGCTCAATCACAAATTTTTATTAATAAATAGAGATGCGCACGAGACGAGACAAGACGAGATTTCTGCGATCTCGATCTCAATCTCGAAAAATCTTGAAATATTTATATTGATCTCGGATTTTCAAGAATCTCGAATATATGATCTTG
>NW_012026835.1:71590-80830 GCF_000956235.1 Wasmannia auropunctata
ATTGAGTATCGTATGCGACGGACATCGCGCTGTACAGGAGTCATAATTCCTTGCGATTTTCACTATGGAACTACGCAGGGTAAAAATGAAACATTTGTAATGTCTATACCAATAATCCTTCACTGTCTGTGGCGTTGCGTGGTTTATGTGTGCAGCAGCCACAGCGTCATATAGTGTCGTCAGATCGGTGAAATAATAAAATATTTGTCGAGATCTCAATGAGATCTTGACGAGAATTTTCAATAATCTTGATCTTGATGTGGTAAATCTCGATATTGATCTCGAATATTATAAGTAATCCCGATCTCGAATCTCGTCTCGATTTCGAGACGAGATCGAGACGAGATCGAGATTTATCTCGTCTCGTGCGCATCTCTATTAATAAATTCAGATAACCTGTATAGCTCAGAAGAAATAAAGATCTTAATAAAAATTAAAAAATTAAATTTTTTTAAATATAATAAAAAAATTTTATAAAATGTACATATAATTCTTCATTTAAGAGTGAAATATCTGCTCAATCTGAAAGCGGTTGACTTGTATAATCGATAAATCCTGATATTAATCCCGACTTTCATTTTAAGGGGTTTTATTGTATCCCTTAATTCAAAAAGATTGATTGAAAAAAAAATTAAAGATGATGAGTTCAAATGTATGAAATGGCAATGGCAATCCATATTTCGAGAATCCATATTTCAATAAGATAAAATACAGTCGAATCTCAACAACTCGAACCTCTACAACTCGAAAACCGCTATAAGACGAAAATTTTGTTCATTCCCTTTCGCTTTACTGTGAAAAATCTCTATAAATCGAAATAAAACCTATTTTCACTCAAATTATTTGTCAGATATTTATATGTATTATTTTACCTCTGCAACTCGCATTTAAAGTAGCAAGACCTCTACAAATCAAAGTTCATTTCTATAAGTCGAACTTCTATTGTCGCTGCCTCTATAATTCGAAGTTATATGTAACCATAATTAATAGCCTGGTATTTGTTTTATGATTACATTTATTATAATGTATGCAATAAATAATTCACTGTCAAATGAATGATTTTTTTTCCTTTAAAAGCTATTATAATCGGAAAATTATAAATTCTCGTACAAAGCCTCGATAAGTCGAATTTTCATATGTTAACCCTCTTTTACTCGAATTTCGATAAGTCGAAAAATCTATAACTTGAAGAATTTAGCTCTTCTCTTGAGATTCAAGTTATGGAAGTTCGATTGTAATGTACTAATGTTTTATTTTACCAAAATATTTAATCCGATACGTTCGACTAAACGTTACTACGATGACACAAAATAATTTGTTACTATTATAAACAAAATACTATTTTTTAACTAAACTATTTTGTTTCAACAAAAATTGATCGTATTCAACTCAACCGTTCTATTAAAACTACACATTATTTATTATCCACATCAGCATCGTTTAATCAGTTCGATACTTGGAATTTAAACAAATATATTACTTGGATAACTAAATAGAGTGCAAACGCAAATAAATACTACTAGTATTTCGAACAAAATAATTTAATTGAGTTGGTTTAGTTAATTCTTAATTAAAATTTTTTATAGTTGACATGAATGAACTATACGTTTCTTTGTGCAGCTAAAGAATTGTTGAATTTACTATTGGATCAAATAACTATATAAATTTAGTTCGTACAATCAATTTTTTTTCTCAATGTACTCGCATCACCTTCAAAATACTAATGCAAATAAATCTGTCAATAGTAGTGTTGCGCCCCTGCCCCTATATCTTCTAATTGCGGCTTGAGTTGAGCGACCGCGCGAAGTATCGCGCAAAGCGAAGAGAGAAGAAGACGATTGCCGGGGGCAACGTTAGGTGTGTCGTTCTGTCGCGGCTTTTAACGTGAACGTTATAAAATACCGCTTGCGACATTTAAAGACAATTTAATTACTAATAAACATTTCGTTCCCTTTTTGAATAGTGCATCATATTTCCCCCGCGCGCGTCGAGGAGTGCCGATTTCGACTCGCGCGCAAGTGCCGCTCTGCGATGAGCGCAACAGTATTAATAATATACTTGATAAACTTGGTAGCGCTTCAACATTTATGAAGTAACATTGCCGGCGGACGCAGTCGTCCTTTTTATGTTGAGTAAATCGAGGCTATTTTGAGCATAGAGGCAAGTTCGAACATTCAAATGCGCAAAAACTGTGCTGCATACACTAGTCTGCGCCCGACTATCAACGAATGAACAAGATTAGATTTTCGTTTTTCAGCGGTGAAATTATCAGGTGAATATTTTTGTATCTATGAGGCTATTAAAATTATTAATAAAAACGAGATTTTTTACATAAATATTTTTAACTATAATGTTTAAGTAACTACTTCATTTAGTTTTAAATTATAAATAAATGTTTCAGTGATCGACATCGCTTTGGACCTAGTTGGATCAAGTTAATTAACCTCAATTAATCGTTTATAATTTGTAAAAGATTTATTTTTTTAATTATTACAATATTTATATTATGCAAGAGATCAATCACTACTAAAAAAAATGTACAATAATTGCTGATTATGGTAATACTTTTTATTGCTAGCATTGTTATTGTATTGCTATATTAGTATTGTTTTTATATTGTCATTAATACTGCCATCTATTCATGTCACCTATTGCGCACAATATTGCCAAGTATTACTAATGCTTTCTATTGCTATGTATTGATAGCGTATTACTAGTATTGTATTGTCGTAATATATTTCTAAAGAAATGTAAATACATTGATTGCGCCATAGTGATTGATCCATCGATATTATGTTAACAATTGCAGATTTTATATTTTTCTTATTGCAAAGCGTGAAGCTTTTAGATTCTTTTTCATTTTTATTAATAAAATAAAATTTAAAAAAAGAATGTTAAAAATTATTATAAAGAGAGACAGACTTTAAGGCGGACAGACTTTATATCTTTAATATAAAGGCCGAAAATTTGAGGTGCCTCATCGGGACCCACCCAAAATCACACATATTGTGAACTTTGAATAAAATGTTAAAACTACGTGTATATCTAATGAAATAGTATGAAACAAACAATATTGCTATGAGCTATCCCACGCGACAATTAACGAATGAGGATAGGAAAGTGAGATACAATGTATGTAGATTGCTAGCAAGATTATGCGATATTTTTTACATTTCAACATTAAATATCTTTCCAAAATGGCCAATGATCTATTACTTTTTGGTGACCATTAAAATCGTAATTTTTTAAACTGTTATAATCTCGTTTTTTAGAAGAAAAGTAAATAATGTTTGTGTGCAGTTAGTCAAAGAAGTGTCTCCGAGCTCAACCTGTTACTAAGTTATACGTAAAAAGTTACATTTTCAACATTTTTTTTCTCTTTTATTTCACCGATAACCTACTTTAGAATTTTGCACACGTCAAGTTCGGCGCTTCAACTTTATTATATAAAAAAAATTGGACATTTCTAAAATAACTATTTACTAAAGAATTACCTTAATAAAGATGTTACACCTTAATAAAATTAATACACAATTCTTATGTTTTTTAGAAATAATTGTAAATAATACGTTAAATGTATATAATTAAATAAGATATATATGTATTTCTTGTAAGCAAGTGTTACATTGTGCATTGTGATTGTGTATATAGTCTCTATATAGTATACTGTTGGCTTGTAATTACTCACCGACAGAAGAATCCATCGACGCAACAAATGACTCTTCAAGTCCAACAAGCGCCTCCTCGGCGCTGTCGATGTCACAGATAGACTTCAGGACTCGCTGGTGCTGGCTGATGTTGCTGTTGCTGTTGTTGCTGTGGATGCGGTTGCTGACTTTGGGTTTGATGTTGCTGCTGCTGCTGCTGTTGTTGCTGTGTCATCTGCTGTTGATGGCTATGATTGTGATTGTGATGATGATTCTGTCGCGTTCTCAACATATCGTATCTTTGCTTGTAAAGGTCGCGTTCCTGTTGAAGCCGCGTCAGCTCGATCTTCGTGCGCTGGAGTTCATTCTGCAAGTTCCGATTGGTGCTCTCAAGATCCTGCCGCTGCTGTAGCCGCTTGCTACGACAATTCTGAGCGTAACCGCGATTCTTTAGCGTTCGCCGCTTTTGCTTCAGCCGCACGACCTTCGCACACAATCGTATATTTAATCATACAATATTGAACTTTTTTAACATTCTTAATTTATGTATTTTTTCCTGTATTGCTTGACATTTGCCATATTATTATATGATGCATAAAATAAACAAATTAAAAAATATATAAACTATTATGTATATGTACATATGTCAATACTAATCTTGCATTTTATATATTTGCTATTGTATCATAATAAAAATAGCAACCGAAGGAAGATATTAAGAAGAGAATTTATTTGGCTTCAACAGGGTAATAATTGGTAATATTTGTCTAGTTAAAATAAGAATAAAAACCGATATAATGTTATTGAGTTCAAAGTTTATACTATAAACAAACAATAATTAGCCTCAAGAAAAAAAGAAAGAAAAAAAATATTTTACAAATATTTTCTCACACGTTGTTTCAGGCCCCCAAAGCTTAGAATTGATTTTAAAAAATATCATTAAAACTGTAAATCACATGTGAAAAAAGTTTCATGAGAAAGTTTCATAACTATTAATTATTTTATAATTAAACATTTTTTTAGATTTTTGTTTTTTTCTAGAATATCTTTTCTAGAATATTTCTTTTCTAGAATATCTTGCATTCTCTTTAAAAATTTTTGAAATTTAAAATTTTTATTTTTCAGAAGACTTTATAATTAAAGATCATTCTTCTTTTAACCTTTTATTTTCGATGTAAAACATGTTCTAACAAAAAAAAATTTTTGCTCATCTGGTTAGTCTTAGTTTTCTTTCTATTATTGCTTTGCCTTACTAATTAACCAGCTTTATTCTTTTTTATATTAAAAACTTATATCTTTGGTAAACATTAACTCAAAATCAACATTCATTTTAATAAAGACTGTTTAAGTTTCAAAAATATTCCCAGCAAATACCAAGTTACATAGTAACGTACGTGTTAGTTGTAATTTCCCATTTAATAACACATGTGTTACATTATAGTTATATTGTTAAGTGGGAAATTACAACTAACATGTACATTATAGTAACTTGGTGTTTGCTGAGTTATGATAAAAACAATGTAAAAAATTATTTACACAGTAAAATATGAAATTTCTCGGATGAATCATGAAATACAATATTTTTGACATGATCATTATCTTCGCAACATTATCTTCCTATGACGATTACTCAGATATGACTCTGATAATGTATATTTTTTTATGATATCTTCTTATGATATAATAGCGTTATATCTAAACGTATTATTATATTTATGTAAAGTAAATAAATGTTTATAAATATAAAGTTATAAAAGAAAGAGAGAAAGAGAGAGAGAGAGCCTCAAGTTTTTTATTTCTCAATAGTTGAAAAATAATGCTATTAATTAGTATTTGCGAATTGTGTGCGGTTATATAAGATTAACCGTAAATTTTTAAATCCTATACGATATATTTTTTCAATATATATATATATTTTTTTTGTTATATTTTTTATTTTAAAAAATCGCTATATAATAATAATAAAATACAAACTTTTATTATAATTTAAAAATGTTTTATTTTTTGCATTTATTATACGTATTGAAGATATCTCAATAGTAGAGTAAGTGTTTGGATTTCCTATAAATTAAACGATTATTATTTTATTTATTTTGTTGTAATTCTCATCATCATTGTTATAATTCTCCTAAAAAAAAAGATTTCACAATTTTCAAAATAAGATTGCGTTAACAATGTTTGTAAATAATTTTAATAATATCAGATCATGCCAAATTTAGAATGATCATTAAGAAATTGCTAAAATGAAATTACTAAAGTTTTACCTTTCTCTCACTTATTATAAGTCATCAGATTTTGTACCTAAATTATTCGTAAATTTTATTTTAGACAAGTATATTTTAGACAACAAATATAAACGTAAGCGATCTTATCGTGAAAGAAAAGATACAATAAATACGTATTATCATATGCTGAAGAAAAATAATATATGCAAACATAAATTGTGAATTGTTTACGTACTAAACATAGATTAAAACGAGTTACAAATGAAAACTCACTAAAAAATAAGTTTTTAAACGTTTATATATTTATGTTAAAATTACGGTTTTACCATGTCACGTTATATTATTCAAGATTTTTAAAAATTTCCGACATCTTTCTATAGGATAATTTTATTACATATGATACACACTAAATAACTAAAAACATGATATGTTTGACTTGATATACAGAACAACAACAGAAGAAACTATAGACAATGTCAAGGCTTATTTTAAAAAAATTCAAATTCCTCTATTTAGAAAATTACTCAAGTTCTTGAAATAAAGCAAAAAAATTTACAAAAAATTCTAAAAAATGTTGTAAACTTACATGCCTACAAAATCATAATACATGACTTGTTGGCTCTGTAGCCATAGATGTGAATGTAATTTTACATCACAATGGTTAAAATGTTTAAAAACGGGAGTTTTGATGAAAAAAAGCAAATTGCCTTCACAAATAAGATTCATTTTTTAATAAAGATATTGAAAGAAATTAAATTATCCATTCTAAAAAAATAATATATTTGGATATTCATTCAAAAAATTTATATTCACCATCCTCCCTTTACTTTCAAAATATCTTGGCAAAATAAAATGACCATTTTTGTAAAAAGAATTTACCTGATATTTTTTGAAAAGAGCTCAAGCAGTTACAAACAGTTCTTAGAGACAAAATTCTTCCTACACACAAAGAATTTTCATTTTATGCAAGCGACTTTGCATTATAAAGAAATATTTCAAATAATCCATAAAATATAATGTATTTCTATTTATAAACAAATTTCGTAAACATTTGAATACTATTTTGTAATATTGTTTATTGTTTATTTTGCAATTTTGATGTTTCGGAATTTTTGTTTTTATTTTATAAAAGAAACCGTATTTATGTAAACTAGATTCTAATTTGTTTTAATTGTCTTCTATCAGAATATAATTTTTCTAGTATCGGCCATCTCATTAAAATTTCGATTACAGTTCAAAAATATAAAAAAACCTTTTTTTTTCTGAACAATATGATTTTATATTATATATCTTAGTTTCTAATTTTTATTTATAAGATATGCATAAGATATATTAAATTAATTGACACACACGCATATACACATAACGCACGTCAAAAACGAATTTATGTTAACAAACATGATAGAGCAAGCACATGAAACAGTTCGTATACATTTGTAAATGAATTGGTGAATCTAAATACAGAATTTAAATCATTCTATCAAAAATTTACTTACTTGTCAATATATAATATTCAATATAATATTAAATATATATTGAAAGCTTTTGTAGTAAAAATACGCGTAATATTGCCACACAAATATTATTATCTAATATATTTGTAAATTATTCCTCATCTCTAATACGTATAAGTACAACCAGCAGTTGTAATATGAAATATGATACAGAATAAATTATATCCGTCAATATTATATATGTCTGACATAATCAGACTAGTATAATTTAGTCTGCATGTGAAGCAAAACAATATAACGTAATATTTCCAACTCATTTTCTAAAAATGTGTGATTTCAAAAATTAAAATTATTAAAATAAGTAAATTAAATGCATTTTAATTTTCGTTTAAAAAAAAAATATTTTCGCAATTACCAATAGAGAATAGATATGTATATTTTACTAAATATTTTCAAAAAATTTTCTTTCTAAAAAAGATATATTAAATTGATACTCGCATTTACCGAAGTATTTAAAGTCTCTTTTCCGCGATTCTGATTGGTTCTCTTATTGCGCTTACTTCGCGAATAGCTATCATCATAACAGACTGTCATTTTTACAATTGTGCATAACAAAGAGTTTATGATATATTGTAATACAATGTAATGCATTTGAACAAGTAAGTAGAAAGTAAAAAATAAAAAGCGCGCGCAAAGCGTCTAGCGTGATGTTTAGTATATTTATAAAATGCATTAAGATCTATAAAACTAAACATTTATACCTACAAAAATTTTGGTAACATTCAATTAAAATTAGACGTATCAAATTAATTTAAAGAAATTTTTTTAATCCCTAAACGTGCGAGAAAATATTTTTATAAAATATTTAAAAAAGAATACATATGTTTTATTTTCAATCGTTTTACATATATTAATGCTTATATGATCAATATGAGCGGGTTATTTCTATTATAAAGAGTGAATACATATACAATCATAAATAAAATTACATATTTATAACATTTTTTTATTTTATGATAATTCCAAAAATATTGCCTATCCCTTAAAGCTAAAGCTTCATGAATCATTTCAAGTATAGTATGAATCAAATATAACATATAAAAGTTAAAGAATTATATCGATTTTATCCACCTTTCAATTCCTGATTTAAAATATCGGTCTCTTTTTGCTATGCAAACAATAAATAAAAACTTTACTCACCTGTTCCCGTGGACAACCATGAAGACGTTTGTTGAGTTCGCGTACAGAAAGCGACATCAAAAGCTCATCATCCATGAGTTCCTCTTGAGGTGTACCATTACAATTGGAGTACAGGCCATTACCCGAGCGATGAGCTGGAGTAGGCCCACCAGCGCTGCAAGAACTCACGGAGCAAACGCTCAACGGTCTGCCCGGTTGTATTGATAAACCTTGCATGCTGTCCTCCATACCCTGCATCACACCCCCGCCTGCGGGAAGCATTCCTCCTCCTGCACCCGGACCACTATAATACTCTAGATGACTTGACATTGTCAGATATCCACCTGCAACACCAATATCCACGCAATAATGAAAATGTTAGAAAAAGATTTTTTTAATCTTCAGAGAAAGAGAAGAGCATCAGCCCTTGTGGAAAAATACTATTGGAACATAGGGGAGAGTTGCCGAATACGTACCACTTAAGATATTTTTGGTTATATTTCACATTTGGTGCTATTTAATTAGAATGCAAACAAACGTTGGAAATTGTAGCTTGATGTTCAAGGCATCAAATATTACATGTTAAATCTTTCACTAATAGCAAATTAATTTGTTCTAAGCTTTTTTGTAACATGCTGTCAAAAGCACGATTCAGCAAACCGTCGCCTAAATCGTACCTGTGAGTTTTATTAACAGTACCTCCTTCTAAACTATTGAATTTATGAATTGAAAATA
>NW_012026835.1:80850-81590 GCF_000956235.1 Wasmannia auropunctata
TATTAAAATTGTCACATTACCGTGCAAAAATTAATCATGTTTTTCTGCTCTCTAACATAAATAATATTTCTAAGTAATTACTGTGTTTACAATAAAGTTTAATCAGATCTATTATATTTATTAGGTCTATTTCTATTAGTTTACGAAATAAAAAAGGGTGGCCACTTATACGGGGACACCCTGTATATAGGGGAGAGTTGCCAAATACGTACCACTTAAGATATTTTTGGTTATATTTCACATTTGGTACTATTTAGAATGCAAACAAATGTTGGAAATTGTAGCTTGATGTTCAAGGCATCAAATATTACATGTTAAATCTTTAATTACTAATAGCAAATTAATTTATTCTAAGCTTTTTTGTAACATGCTGTCAAAAGCATGATTCAGCAAACCGATCGCCTAAATCGTACCTGTGAGTTTTATTAACAGTACCTCCTTCTAAACTATTGAATTTATGAATGAAAATAATTAAAAACACAAGATTGATAAAAGAATCTTGAATTAATATCTACTTTAATTGTAATTTATCAAAGAATATAACTGTTTTGCTTACACAACTCGATGACTGTTTTTTCCTCTACAGACTTGCTACAGAACAACTTCGATCGTGTTAAAATAAATATAATGTTAATTTTGTCATGTGATCTAAAGATAAAGATACATTAGTGTTCCTAAATTGTACCGATACGATATAAGAACTCTTATACTGGTTAGGTTAGGTACGATTTAGGAAACTT
>NW_012026835.1:81610-82697 GCF_000956235.1 Wasmannia auropunctata
TTAAATTGATCAAAAATTTACATCAATTGTATCTGATTTTTTAAAATGTTGATAGCATGCACAAAAAAAGATGTAACCTGTTCATTTTTTGTCTACCTCACACATTTCTTATTTACTTCATATTTTTATAGCTATATGTTGCTTCTATTAAGTGGAACTATAAAATATTGAAGAGGTACGCTTTATGAGACCGGTACGCATTCGGCAACTTTCCCCTATATGTAGTATAAAATATTGAATTTTAATAATTTTTTAATAATTTTCAATAGTTATTTTTTTGTAAATCCAATAGTATTTTTCCAAAAGGGAATTACCAATTGTTTTTTTTGTTTTTTTTTGTTTTTTTTCTTTTTTTAACTAAATACCTACAGTTTTACATACTTGATATCGAATAAGTATACATATATGTATATACTTATACATGTATAAGTTTAACTTGTAATAGTTATCATGCTATCTCTCATAGATAGGTAAAACGAGTTAAACTAAATAGAAAACCGCTTTGCGAGTTCAATAATTATAAAAAAATTAATTAATAAAGATCCGCAAATCAACGTGCGCCCGCGCGATTCGATGAAAAAAGATGGTCCAGTATTATGCTAGATCAACAATTATAATTGCTAGGTGTGTAGCGAAGCATTGAAAGGTGAGCACGCATCTACAAAAACGCAACAACAAATAATACCTATACGTAATGCTAAACAGTCTCTTATTTAAATACACGCTCTTTCGCAGGCACTTATTCATTAATTTCTCATTAAATATCGAAAAACTCGCAAAACAATAAATAATTTTTTTATTTAGTTTAATCCCGCTATGCTAAAGGTAGCATAGTAATGATAACCTATATAAAATGTTAATTAAAATATGGTTCTTTAAATTCACTAAATAAATAATGGAAAATACTATTATATCATAATATTTATATTTTTACAGTATTAAATAGGATATAAAGAAATCTACAACTAGACATTAATTTTGGATTACAATGATTTATGTAAAATTGATCAAATCGTATTACTGTAACGAATTTTTTTTTAATTCTTGAACGAAGATTTCTCTAGCAAGATTATAGACATTGTTTGTT
>NW_012026835.1:83285-95375 GCF_000956235.1 Wasmannia auropunctata
TGCAAATACTGAAAAACTACAGTATAAATAATGTGAATTATAAATATAGATTTACAGTACAAGACTTGTACTATAAATGCAAGACGAAATTATTCTAACTATTAGAATATTGTGCACAGAATATTTTCCTTTTAATTTCAGAGGATTCCTCTTGAGGCCATATACAAGAATAAAATCCTCTAAGATTTAGCGGATTTCACTAATATTAAAATTATTTTTTTTGGATAAACGGAACGCAGCCTTACTTACTGCGCCTGTTTTCGCAAATGCAGCGCAATACTTCAATCAATCGTCACGGCAGAACACACCGATACACATTGCTTTTCGTGTTATTCGTATTGCACGTAAGAGAGCATTCCGCTTGAAATAAATATATTCCTCTTAATAAGAGAAAAACCGAAAAATAATATCTAATAGATTTTGGATGAACAGTTCACTTTATAGGAATACGAATACTCTTTCTGTAAAAGTTTTCGCTTAGAATATGGGACTAGAGAAAATTTCACTTTATAACTAGAATATTTTTTTGGGGTGTTCCAAGAAGGAGAAACTTATGCTACAGGAATTATCTGAACAAATCTGAACGAAGAAGTTTCCACTTCAAATAAAATCATTTATATCTACTTTTCAGTTTTCACTCATGTATAACGACATGTTTCACTCCAAACAAATCTCCACATTACGACTATATAGAACTTGGAAGTTGATGAATTTATAACCGTCAGATTATTTTTCATAATTCTGCTGGCTTATATTACCCAATCTATCGTTTTTAAATTTTTTATTTTTCACTTCTGATTCAAATAAAGTATTTTTAAATTACTTATAGGTCAAGTTTTATGAAAATTGAGCGAACAATTACAAAATAAAAGAGTGAGGTCTTAAAAAAAATCGCCTCTCTACAAAGGATTAATAAAAATGCATCTTTACTGGTGTTGGTAAACAATTTGTGAACAAATCGTGAATTGCTTTATGATGCGAATACTTGTTTGCAAACAGCCTACAAACTATTAATAAACAGTTCGTAATCGGTTGTTATTTCTAATTTCAATGTTCAATTATTATTGTTTGCAAACAGATCGTTTACAAGTTTGTTCTGGAAGCGGTAAAATAAAAAAAAAGCGATAAATCCAAAGCTAAACACTGATGTAGACAACATGTTCAGTTTTCACAAATGTTCGAGAGTTGATCGCAAACTTTTTGCACACACTATTTGCAAATTCACAAATCGAGTACTGTTTGTGAACAGTTTGTTAATACGGATTGCAAACTATTTTACAATTAAAAATTGTTTGTCCTTCAAAAGTGAGCGAACTGTTATAATGTCATACCACTCAGTGTGCAAAAGGTATAAGGATAAAGGAGATAGGGTATGAAGGTAGAAGGCCCTCGTATTTAAGAAAAGAAAATGTAGTAAAATTAAGATTAGGAAAAGGAATAAGGGCATTAGTTAAATTGAGGTGTGGAAATATGAAGGAAGCGAACAAGTATTGGTTAGAGGAAAGCTATAGAAGTTGTGTTTTTTTTTTAAAAAGACAAACTGTATGGAGCACTATGTAAAGGAATGCCATAGTACAAATAGCTGGTTTAACGAGTTAGAGAATAAAAAAGAAATATGGGATAGGATTTGGAGTGAGGAATTAGACGGCAAAAAGCGAAGTGTTAAAGAAAGTAAGGAAAGGAAAATAATGTTAAAGAGGAGAAAGTAAAAAACAGAATTTATTTAAGTATAAGATAGTTATAGTTAAGATAGATATAGTTGTTAAGGGAAAGCGAGTCAAAATATTAGAGCTAGTATTAGAAGCTATCAGAAGCAAGGAATGAACGTACAATTTGTCTGCGATAGTATGAAGCTAAGTTAAGTTATAAAGCTATGAAGTAAGGAATTATTATTGTATTGTATTGTATTGTGATATGTAAGTGTATAAAGTAAAGAGTAAATAATAATATATTTCTTTAGTGAGAGGTAGGAAACACAGTAATTTATGAAGTGTATACAGAGACTAATATAAAAAAGGTATGGATGGATGAATGAGTTAAGGATAATAATTATAAACCGAGTCCCTTCTTGGCATGTAAGCTGAAGTAATAAATATCTATCTATCACTCACCAGTGTGCCTAGTGGGTCGTGGCAAATGTTGCAACTCCTGGAAATGATGATGCGCCGGTGCTGCTGGCCAAGGTTCATGATGAGCCTCCGAGGTTTGCTCTTGAGGACAGTGAGGCCTCAAGTCCAGCGGCTCTTGTCTCAATGACTGCGTCAGCCAGCCCATGCCACCCGTACCCACTTGCATCTCCTCCTGCACCAACGCCGCCGGTTGCTGCAGTTGCAGCAGTATACCGCCGCGGTCACGAAGATCTCGCGCATCGCGGGAATCCCGATCGCCACGGTGAAGCTGCAACGGCGGCGGCGATGCCGAAACAGGCGGCGTATCCGGCGGCGTGCCCGGATGCGACAGCGTGGTGAGATGCGCCGCGGCGCCAGGCGGTGCCTTCACTAAGACGCCATGTTGCACCTGAATGTGAGGCTGACCATAAAGTGGATGCGGCTGTTCTAACTCGTGCGCGGGTGGCGTTAATGGTGCCAGAGTCAAACCTTGCGATTGCACTTGTCCCGAAAGCTGTACCACGCTGCCATTTACCATTACCGCCGGTGAACCCATTCGTACCTGCAAAATGATAATTTTCGCCGATTTTAACGATAACCGACAACACAGATAAGCGAAAAATTCAAGTTCTTATTTTGTCTGTATTATTAATAATAAATATTCAAAACCCTTTTTAAAATTTTTTACACATAATTCAATATGTTATATAAGAATTCGAATTAAGAACTTCAAATATTATTAAAAATCCGAAATGTTAAAAAATTTCAAGTTTTGCAAAATAAAAGTTACTTGAAAATATTTATTGTGAATATTTTAGGAAATGAAACTTTATGTAAAATAAAAGTAATAATTGTTTTTCTCTTTTTTCAAAAGAGTAACGTTTAATTAGTATCAGTTTTCGCTTTTGAATACGTATATACGTAGAATTAGTGCTAATATATTATATTTATTAATATTCAAAATCAATAAATAGTACAAAATAAGTAAACTACCGTAAAATGAGTTTCTTACCCATACGTATAATTCATAATAATTAAATAATTATTAATAAATGTACAATATGATTTCTCTATAAATTTACATAAACTTATTTAGCATTAGATTATAAAGTATTAAATGTTGATTTTAATAATATATGACATAATTCTTGAAAAAAATATCTTTTTTTAGAAAAATAAAAAGTACTAAATTTATATAATAAAATTACTGTATAAAAAAATATTTCTCTTTTAATATGCCAAAAAATTTAAATAAAATCTACAATTAAATAAATCAGAAATGTTATAAAAATGTTTCATAAAAGATGTACAGATACATAGACAATATGTTCATACTTAGACATTAAAAAATATGTAATTTTTACTAAAAAGTTTAACGTGTGAAAAATAGGAAAATAGAAGAAAAAATTACAATCTTATCTAATGCACACCCTTTTGCCTAAAAAAAAAGTCTTGTTTATCTATTTTAGAAAATTATTTTATAAAACCGCGTTATTAAGTTTCTTGCGTTAAATATTTTTTTTATTTTTAAAACATTGTTTTGCTATTATCTATTTTCTATAGTGGCCGTTTGCTTTAGTAAAATATATCAATTATTCACATAGTCAAAAATTTCTTATCAAAATGTATTCCGGAATATCACATATTTTTTCAGAAACTTGACTTCACAATCATCTTATAATATAAAATCGTATAATTGGATATAATATATTTCTAATATCAAAATATAACAATAAAAGAATTATATTATGTACATAAATTTTATTATAATTGGTACAATTTTGTAATATTATTTTTATTATTATCTTTTAAGAAAGTATATGTTTGTATATATGTCAAAACCCATAATCCGTTAAAATCCGAATTCACTAGTTAAAACTAGAATAGTTGATTAGACGTAAAATCGAAAACCTATGTGGACAATACAATTATAGACATCGTTTTGTCCCGTAAACAGAGAAGGGAGGGAACCTCACTGCGTGAGGAAAATCGAAAATCTATATGAAACAGTACAATTATAGATCTCGTTTCAACTAAATTTAAAACTAGTTTTAACTAGTGAAATCGGATTTTAACGATTATGAGTTTTGATGGTAACATATACCTACAATATATAAGTACACATAATAACATATATGTATATTTTCAATAAAATATATCTGATAATATAATATATACATTTGCGTACTTTAATAATATTGTCTCTTTTAATATTTTAATTTCTTAATTATACGCAATAAATTAAATTAAATTAAATTACATGTACATAGTCTTTAACTATTACCTTTTATTATATTAAAACATTTCTAAACGTGTATATATGATCAACGCTAAATTTATACAATAATTCATTTTTGTAAAGTTAAAACGTCTGCAGTAGCTAATCAACTTACCGCTTTTTCTTAAGAGCAAAAGATTGATTATTGTATCGCTTCTTTCGCAAATATTTCCGCGTCCTGTTTGCACGAGTCCTTAGCTTTTTACAATTATCAACTGCCAATATCAACTACAATCCTCTAGAGCCAGTTTGTAATCAAAATTTGTATTTCTTTCCGACGACTTCCGACGTTTCTTAAATAAAAATTTCACAATTCAGTCTTTTCGCTACAATATCTTTGTTCATAGGGCATACAGAAAAAAAATAAAGACACTTCTATTATGTAATAGAAATTTCGGCTAACGATTATATCTGTTACAAATTCGACTGATCTAGATATTATTAGGAATGGGGATATCATAATCAAAAACAATCTCAGTTCAAGTTGTGCGTAAAAACGCATCTGTCTCGCCGTTGCGCATGAATTTGACGCGATAAACACAGCTTTCTTATAAAAAGATAGTATTGGTCATTTATTTTACTTTACTAAAATAAGAAAAATTCAGTCTTATTATTTTTAACATTACAATACTTATTACAAATAGAACAACAATGAAAATTTTATTTACGATAAAAACATTTTTTAATTATTTTTCACATTTTTGTAACAGAAATTAACAGTCTAATATAAACAGAAGAATTAACAAAAGAAACATTTAAAATGTTTGCTTTATCCTATTCGATATATCTTAATACAACAGACAATAATTTAAAATGATCTAAATGTTGCAATACCCTAATGTAAATTAAATTTCATCACTTAACAAGATACGTATCTAAAGTCATTTCAAATAAATTCTAATTATATATACTATACGCAATATTCAAAATTCATATTATTATAACATTCGGATTAAAAGTTATATTTAAATGTATGTTTTTTTTTTAGTAAAATCGCACTATGCGTAGACAAATTATTGAATAAACTTTTTTTTTATTTTATCTTAACCGACCGTGCGTTGGTTACTTAATCATAGCTATGTATAATATTATTTTCCGTTAAGTAATAAAATGGATATTAACGAGGCAATATCAGAAATTAGTATTTCTGACAAAATTATACTATGTCGAGTGTGTGAGCGCTCTTTCATGAGAACAATCATGTATCAACGTCACTTAAAATTACGATTTATTTGATTTACACGTAGCAGATAACAGAACACGCTCACGCAACGTAGCACATGTTATATGTACTACGCATTGCTATTGCATACTACACTCCGGATGATAATATAACAACATTAACAACTATATTTTTACATATATGTACTTTTTATCTTGTTTTCTTTTTTAGGACAACATAACCCATTAACGAGACAATTATGCAAAATATTTGTTACAGCAAAATTGTAGCAAATCTCTTCATATTTAATTATTTTAAAATCTTTTCGAATCTTTTTTTTAGCGAAAACGAATTTTTCAAAAAAGTTTGTCGCAAACATTTTCGATTTCTTTACTATATTGTTATAGTTAAATTAATTCTTAAATTTGCTTATAAATTGCAAATCTCTTAAAAAGAAAGATTCTGTTAGCTCATAACTTATAGTTACGAAAAGCCCTTTATTTAACCTTATTCCATTTATTGCTTAATATTTCTGTTAAAACTTCACTTTAACTTAACTAAAGAATACATGAAAAAGATATAAGAGTATTTCAAACACTATATATAAAACTTTGTATAACTTGTAATAATATTAACTCTTATCGTATTTTATATTTTTCTATTTGCCGAGGATATTTTATATATTAAAATTTGTATATTTAAATATTTCTATAAAAAGTAATGCATTTTGTGAAAATGTAACATTTTTATAAAAAAAGTAATGTATTTAAATAGCTACGAATCACATCATAATAATTGTATGTTACAATATCACAATATCCTGTATAAATGTAGCAAAAATACCTTTTTCTATCAACTAACAATTATCACATCTTATTTATTGCAAATAAATAGGATTATTGTGTCTTTAATAATCTAAAATCTCTGAATATCATCTGCTATATTGGTAAGATATTTTTCGCTTTAACGACATCTTAATCAATATACTTAATGATTATTAGTGATAACTTTATTATAGTAGCCATATGTATGCTTGATTATGAGCAATACAGAACGAGTGTAGAACAGATCAAGCTCGTAACATATGTATGAAATTTTAATATCAAAACTCATAAATCTCATTAAAAATATATCTGTAATTTTTTTTAATTTTCATTTTTTTTACATCTACCACATTAAAGTTACTATTTCGAATCTTAAGATTAAAATTCTAACGTCAAAATCAACATTCAATTCCCGAACTCATATCAATTTTATTTTTACATAAATTGATTATGTAATAAAAAAATTAATGTTAAAAATAACTTTTAATAATCTTTCTTAAAGATAATACTAATTAAAACTGATAATACGTTTTATGATTAATATGATAGTAAGAAGTTATTTATTATTAGTACAAAAAAAATTTTTTTTAAAGTTTTTTTACTGCGTTTTTCTTTTTTTTATGCGTCTTTATCATTAATTTTGACTATTTTAAAAAAGGAAATGAGTTTTCAAGAAGAATATTTTTTTCTTATAATTCAAAACTTAATTTTTAAAACAAAATATACTTTCAAATATACAGCAAAATATAATTTCAATGTTGTACTCTTAAGCAAAATTATGTAAATTTTTAAAAATATAGGTAGTACATATACGTATTATATAAGGCATAAAAAATAAAAATATTTTAGGATAAAATACCAAAAAAAAACTTGTATTTATTAACTTTATCTAGATACTTTAATAAGCAAATAAATAATCAAAGAATGTATTTATATAAAAAAGAGAGAATTCATTAATTATATTTATAAAAATATATTTTATTATACTTTTATAGTTACAATTTTTAAAATTCAATTGCACGTTACTGATACATTATACTTCTTTAAAAAAAGTAATATCATGTTTGCATTAGTAAACTGTTTAATTTTTTTAGCATTTTCTATTTTTTCCTCCTTGTTTCTGTGATCGACTCTTGTAAGTTGACTGAATTGTGTGACTTGTCCGATATGTATAATAGTATATATATGTAGAATATGTATAATATATGTATAATAGTTATATCCTTTTTTAATCACGCGTAAAGAAAAATATAATTTATTATGTTGCAGGTATATTCTCGCGAAACATTTTTGCGCTTACCTCTCGCTTGACATCAGCCGGATCCAGATGATCGAGAACGAACTCCTGCACGTATTCCCTTGCAAGATGGTCCTCAGCTTCCATCTTAACCTCGTCGACCTCTACCTCCACCACCTCTACCGTGTCAATCGCGGTCGCATACGTGAGTCTCTCCTATCCGTCGCTATCGCTACCGCTGCCGTCGCCACCGCCACTACCACCTCCGTCACCACTCGAGCAATTCGTCACTGTTGTTTGCTGCGTCGCAATCACCTTTGTTTAGTATTTTGTGACTTTTTTTTATTATTAGGTATCCAGACGAGAGAGAAGTTAGACGGACGATGTATCGGAATGGCAATCCGCTTCGCCGCAATCAGTACAAACTTCAATAAAATTCTTCTCACGATAAATTGTAGCGAATCACGAAAGATTGGTTGAAAGAGATATTTGAGCACCAGATCTACCGGAAAGCAACGTGCTCTAAACTATCATCAGTTTGTGCCTCGTAATGCTATCTTTGATTTCTTTGTTTTTCTTGTTTCCTTAATACTTCCAACTCAGCCCGATTCTGATTCTTTTTTTGACTTCGATTTCACTTGCAATTCAAACATTACGCTGGAGCACAGTATTTCTGTCGTTATGAAAAGATCGCTTTACGTATATAATATCTATTTGAGAAGCATCGTGCACATTCCAACGATGATGAATAGATGATTTAGCTTCTTAAAAGGGCGTCATAATGATTCGCTTCTCATAGATCAGATGAGAAGTTAATTGCTACTGCAGTTCTATGACAAAATAAAGTTGACGTAAGTTACGATAATTAAATTTTAAAACCGTACTCCGAATAAAGTTTTTCGGATGCACTGCAATTAAAAGGACACCTCCTCAAGATGGGCGTAAAGAAAGCCACTTAATTCGCTCGTGAATGTAACTCATCCCTTACGATCACTATCAAACACTGTGCATCAATCTTCAGCAACAGATCAACAGTCTCACATGAAAAATCCCATACACCATCGACTCAAAATATATCACTGACACTTAAACATTTTTCCCTCCTAAGAACGCCCGAAAAATTTGGCGCTCTCTTTTCCACCACAGTCTTGCCTGCTGGCTATCACGAGATCAGCTAATCGATAGATTCCTATCTGTTTCCCTTCTTGTGCCGCTTAATGACGAGATCGAGAAGCGTAAATCTCATAATTAGTGAAGTATATCGCGTCGTGGATCGAGCACCGTCGACTCCACCCTCCAAAATCGATTCGCAGATCGAATAATCGCTCCCCCTCCCCGTCAATTCCGCACGCATACACACCACTACGTTTTTTTTCGAACTTCGCGCTGGTCGAACAAAATCAGCGAAAGCGCAATCAACGAATAAAGAGAAAGGGAAAAAGAAAAAGAGGAGGGTAGAACGGAACGCGCGCTCAAATAGAGGAAGGAAAAGAGATCGCGTAACTGACAGCAGTAGATACGCCGTCTGAGTGGTGACTGGTCGGCTGTATGCCGAGAATAAGCGCGGATCGTACTCTCGCGCAGGGCAATCACGTCACGCAACTGAGGGCGTGGCCATTCTCTATTCGGCTCTCCACCGTATCCGACGATTGGCGGGTCCTAGATCGCGTCGCCATTTGCACACTCCTCCCATGCGCCCCCACCGCACTGACGGTAAATCTCTCCCTCGCGCCACATCGCGCGGGATCCGGTCACTCGAGAGGTATCCCCCATTAATTTCTAAAATAATTATTATATATACGCGCGAATTCTGCCCTCGTACCTTTCTCTCCTCTTCTACCCCGCCACGTACCACCTCCATACCATCCGACGGGGTCGCCTCTTCACTCCTTTCTCCTCTTACGGGATATCGCGTATCGTGGTTTTTCTCCTCTTTCCTTTTGAATTTCAATTTACGGTCGATTCGGGTGATCTTTTATCTGGCAACCGCGATCTCGATCTAAAGCGGGGCACAATTTTCTGCACGGGCCATAGCCAGGGGCGGGAACGGGTCACGGGATGTCACGTCTACGTCTACGTCAAAGAGTAGGAGGGCGAAAGAGAAATGCCAGGGAGATAAAGGAGTAGGTGTCGGATCGCTGATCGTGCCTGGTTAACGAGATATTGCTCCGTGTGTCTAGATATCCGTGCATCCGGAAGAGAGCATCTCCGTTTCATGAGATTTAAAGCTTTTACTTGATGATTAAATGTTACGCAAGTTGTTTTACAGTTGCGAATCATCTCTGACACGCATACAAACGCAATAACTTTATTTTCTGCTAGTAAATTCACATATTGATATTTTACTTTTAACATTATATATGTACAATACAATTGTAAATAATTAATATTAGTTAATAAAAGCAGATTTTTTACTATTCAAATATAATAAAAGTTAGATATGTATGATTTCAGAATATTTATTAAATATATAAAAAAGTAAAAAATGGAAAGAAAAACTATTACTTACATCACCTACTTATATTTCAAATAGTTGATACATGTTTCAAATTAAATTTTACTACAATTATCAAAAAATTGATTAGCCATTAAAATGTTCTAAAAGGTAGATATAGACATTATATACTATATAGAGTAAAGACACTAAATGTATCGTGCGAAACACTGGTTTCAAATAATTTATTTAAATAATTGTATATTGTAATTTTCATCGAATGGCACATATCGCAGATTCTTTAACATTTGTGTTAGTTATATCAATCATCAATTGTTTCTTGTTTATTTGCAATAATGTTTCTCTCAAAAAAAATATTATAAAACAAGAATTTACGTATACTTTAAACATTTAGCTAACAATAAAACTCCTGGTCTCACCCCATCTTGACCAACGTGTTTCACTCTAAAGGAATAAACATTTACTCTTCCAGTTAGAGTTAAACACTCACTTTTATAAAAAGTGAACTGCCACTCCATTCCAAGTGGCAGTATTTTCACTATCGATTGAAATAAATTTTCATTTGTTTCGAGTTTTTATTCTAAATTTTATTCTAAAAAATTTAGAGAGTAATGTATTAAATAAAGGAGACTGCGTGGGGCGTTGACACAGTTTTTATAACTTCACCATTTGACTTTTCAAACAACTAATATATTATGGTTAAATTGTACTAATGTAATAGAGAGAAACTCTATTACATTAGTTATACGATTTACTTTTTTTCATGCTAAAAACGATTGTGTATGCTAATTTCTTTGTTTCTTTGTAGTTAATAAAATACAAACATATTTCATTATAGCCAGCTTGCCCTGATAAATAAGCAAATTAATATACATATATCACAGTATAAATTGCCTATACAATAAATTAAATTATTAATCCAATAAATATACAATAGAAATTAAATTATTAAATCTATATTAAATTATCTATATAAAAATAGAAATAAAGATCACCGATGTACTTTCTAATTGTATCATTTAAAGTTATTTTGTAATAACTTGAATAATAAAATACTTTTAGAAAAACAAATGTAAATTAGTTTAGATGCTTTAATACAGAAATATTACAAAGCGTTTTGTCAGAGTTAAGTTGTGTAATTGAATGTTTGCACACTTCTTATATGCACGGTAATAGCATAATATGTATTTAAGTCAAGCTAAGTTTATCTTATAAATATTATGATTCAATTCCATCTCTACATACGTTTAGTTTCGATCATTTTATTATATAACGAATTGCTATTGTTACTCAAAATTAGAGATGCGCACGAGACGAGATAAATCTCGATCTCGTCTCGATCTCGTCTCGAAATCGAGACGAGATTCGAGATCGGGATTACTTATAATATTCGAGATCAATATCGAGATTTACCACATCAAGATCAAGATTATTGAAAATTCTCGTCAAGATCTCATTGAGATCTCGACAAAAATATTTTATTATTTCACCGATCTGACGACACTATATGACGCTGTGGCTGGTGCACACATAAACCACGCAACGCCACAGACCATGAAGGNTTATTGGTATAGACATTACAAATGTTTCATTTTTACCCTGCGTAGTTCCATAGTGAAAATACGCAAGAAGTTATGACTCCTGTACAGCGCGATGTCCGTCGCATACGATACTCAATAATGCACATTTTTAGATTGAAAACATCGGTAAAGTATTATTGAATATCGCGCGTCGTGCGTGACAAATTCGCGCCGGTGTGTAGGAACCAGTAGTCCCAAAAACAATCGCGATTTTGCCTTCTTGTCGGCATCTCTCTTTTCTCGATTGCCATTGTCAGGTCCGCCGTCCGACCGCGCGATGCGCAAATGTTTAGTGTTAACGTTAGAAGAAAATTTACAGACGGCGGTGACAGAATAGATCTTCGCAGGTAATATTATTAAAATGATCCAATTTTACTATAACTTTTCAGTACTTTATATTTTAATCTTTTTACTGTTCGTATTTTTTTATTTATTTTATTTTTTAA
>NW_012026835.1:95395-118658 GCF_000956235.1 Wasmannia auropunctata
GATCAAGATCATATATTCGAGATTCTTGAAAATCCGAGATCAATATAAATATTTCAAGATTTTTCGAGATTGAGATCGAGATCGCAGAAATCTCGTCTTGTCTCGTCTCGTGCGCATCTCTACTCAAAATAATGTCTAATAGTAATAGAAACTTTTCTTTAACTGATAATACACCACTAAGATTTATTTTCTCAAACTGAAGAACATTCATACAAAATTTTAAATCGCTCGAAAATATACTTGCCTCCTCTTGAATCAAATTTTTTCTTTTTATTGGTATATTTGTTTGATTTAAATAAAACGTAAGAAACAGTAGTATAATATATAACAGTTATAAAACAGAAATTTAACGATATTTTTTCCATTTTATTTCTTTTGCCATACAAATACATAAACAAAACGCAATGCCAACCTGAGTAGCTTGTGCCAACGAGTTCTGCTCTCTCCTACTATTTAAGATCGTACATACTTATAATAAAAATATCAATACATAAATTTAGTATTAATAATTTATTTCCACATTTTCTATGATTAAAATAATTATATTATCACATATTATATGTAATTAATAACACCAAATGTTTTTTTAAACATAAGTAATTTTACATTTTTCCGATATAATCATTTTACAATTATATAATGCTAATTGTAAGTTATTTTTGAGAAAAAGACTTTAATCTTTATTGCTCTTTTGTTAAATATATAATTTAGCGTCGAGTATTTTATATTGCTTAAAAATGTACGGCTATAATTTAGATTTGCTACGAAATGATGTTATTCTTCGATCGATCTTAAGCGCTGCGAAAAAGAGAGAGGAAGAGAGAAAGAGAAAGGTTTATGTGAAATGGGTGCAAATCATGGACTCGCATCTAAATAGGTTTCTACCTTTACCAATCTTTCCCCCGCTTAACAGTCCGTACTACATTTCATGCCCATTTCTGGGACACCACGACTTTAAAATGCTTCATGAATATCAAATTTCCTTCTTTTCCCACGCACCTTTTTATATCCTGGCTGTCTTTAACGTTCGAAGTAACGTCGTACAATAAGAAATTTGCTCAATCTAAAAAGATAGAAATATTCCGTCTACTTGCATAGAAATAATTTGCATGTCTCTTCTAAGCTTATTTTTCGTTCAAATAAGTTAATGTAAAACCAGACAAATATAAAAAAAATACGAAAAAAATTTTTTTAAATACGTATATTTATATAGAAAATTTTGAAAATGGAAAAAGATAAAAATTAAGAAAAAAATGAGTCATATATGTATCATATAAAAAGAGCTGAAAATTAGTTGTAATTTTCGAATTAGTTTTTTTTTATTCACAACTGCAAGTTTATTCTTGCATTTTATCAATAAGATTTTTAATATAATTAACATACGTATTTTAATTGACATACAAATACGATAGAATACAATAGAACCCTTCTCTAAATGTTGCGTGCCAATATAATTAAAAACTTATTTCTTTTTTTAAGTAACTTTTATTTTTAATTAAAATTAATTTTTTTTAAGAAACGAAATTTTGATGACAGTTTTGTTGTTAGCAATATTTAAGCAGGGAAGAACAAATTGCAATACCATATTTATAATAAAGTGTATAATATACTATACGTATATAATACCACATTTATATTTACTAATTATTTTAAAGCAAAAATATTGTATTTTTATTAATTTAAATTAAAAATAATATTCTTTCAAAAATATTTTAATAATTGAAAACTTTCATAATTAAAATTGAAACTTAATTTAATGTCGATAGCTGTTACATTTCATTTATTAATGTTAATAATATTTAAACAGCAAATTTATCTCTTTTTCAATATTATAAGAAGCTAGAAATTAATTTACTATCTCTTGTCTATTACGATAATCATTTTAAATTTTTATTTATAAAAATAAAACAATATTAAGTAAATAAATAAATTTCAGAGTAAGAATTGTACCTTTATTTCACACAGATTAAATATAAAGTATACAGGATGTTAAAAAACCATTTAGCATTTATATAGTAGATAGTACACACTATACTGAATAAAAAAACCTTAGTGAACATAAGTTAAAAGCTCAACCGTTTCTGAGATATAAACATTTTTGTATATTAGCATTTTGTATGTTAGGCATAAAAACGTCGCGTAACAGATGCATTTTTATTAGCACAATCATACAAAAAATGCGTATCTGCCATTTCTTGAGAATAATACGCTAACATTTTTAGCACAATATCTTATAAATGTGTAATCACCAAATAATATGTACATGTGATTATACATTTATAAGGTACCTATCGTGCTAAAAATGTTATTTGGCGTATTACTCTCAAGAAAAATATGCATTAGTCGTGCTAATGAAAATACTTCTGTTGCGCGACGTTTTTACGCCTAACATACAAAAATGTTTATATCTCAGAAACGATTGAGCTTTCGACTTATGTTCACAAGATTTTTTTACTCACAATCAGTATAATCAGTATAGTGTATACCTACTA
This sequence comes from Wasmannia auropunctata, assembly GCF_000956235.1. Taxonomy (NCBI): domain Eukaryota; kingdom Metazoa; phylum Arthropoda; class Insecta; order Hymenoptera; family Formicidae; genus Wasmannia; species Wasmannia auropunctata. The sequence goes on from NW_012026835.1 coordinate 97,888, forward strand.
CACTATCTACCATATAAATGCTAAATGATTTTTTTTAAATCTCTGTACAATATAAATAATATAGTATTTTAAAATTATACATACATTAAAAGATAATTAATATGTTTACATGACATATATGTAGACTTATATATGCACTTTTATATACAACATAAGATAACAAAATAATAATAAAATAAAAAATAGTTTAACATTACCAAAAATAAAGGTGCATTAATTAATAAAATTTGCATAAAAGGTTGCACTAATTATTAAAATATATCTAAAAAAGACAGTTTAAAAAATAAAAAATAAGAAAAATAAAGAATATCAATGTTTAATAACAAATAGATATCACGTACTTATAATTACAATGTTAGCAAAACAGAGATTACATGAGTGCGAGATTAGATAGAAAAATTATAAATTAGTTTTATAATAATATCATAATAATTGATAATATATTCATTTATACAATATGTATATACAAATATAGACAGAAAAGAAAAATAAAATTTTCGGACATGCATTAAAAATAATTACTAATAGTAAACGTAATATTGCTGATTTATCCTTGTTATTCACTGAACAAAGATAAAATGGTACATCATGCGCATCGTAAAATAAAACATACTCAATAATAAAAGAAAGAAGAAGAGCATTAAACGTATAGTGACGATATTAAGAGCATTCATGTACGAGAAAATCATGATGGAACATATTTATTATAAATTTAATATAAACTCAAGCCTAGAAAAAGTTTACATCTAAAAGGATTAAGACCTTCACTTATCATATTTTAAATTTTTGCATTATCTTTGTAATTATATTATTTTTGTAAACTTCGACGTTATTAGTAAAGTAATTATATCTTTGCAAGCTACATTATTAAAGTAAACGCCACTCAAAATTAATTAAAGAATATAATTTTGTAATTCTCTTAATTTTCTCAAATTTACAAAAAGTTTTTCTCTCTGTTTATAATTTAAATTATTGATAATATTGATAAATTGTTAAAAATAAATTTAAACTAACCAAATAATGCGCAAAAGTACATACAAAATTCCAATATATGTATAAATTTTTTATAAAGGCTAACTTTGTCAAAAGAAAATACGAGATGATGAAAGCTTGCATGATCTTATAGGCTTTAAGGTCTATCTCTGCTTTAACCATATAGAACAAGATAAGTCTTGATAGGATAAAATCTTGTCAATCTAGGCGACAAAACATCAACGATTATCGAGCAAGAACTCGAAATAGTGACGAACGAGTGACGAGCGAGTAACTTTAGTCATTTTGTTGAGCGGATGGAATTTGTCGACGTTGCAATTCGACATCCTCTGTCCGCCGTTTCCTTCCCGTTCTGCTTTGGCCATTCGTTCGCACTCGATATATTCGCGTGCCACTCGATTTCTCAGTATAACGAGTGTCGGAAATTTTCCACTCGCTGAGATGCACTAGTTGCGTAGAGAATGAGATGCCTGGCGACATCGCCACGTATACCATCTAAAATTGATAAAATCTGATCGATACAAAAAGATCATTATAAATTAAATTAATATTACATGTTAAATAAAATTAAATATAAAATTATCATATTTTTATCAACATCCTAATAAAACAATTTTTTAAATAATATTATTTGAATACATTTCAGAAAATAATTCACGCTTTATGTATTATTCCGCGGAGAAATTCAAAATGTTCACATTTCATAACATTTATTTAAAAAGTAGAGAGTTTTAAGATTAATGAAGTAATTAAATCCATTCATTATATAATATTCGACAAACTTCTTATTTAAATTTTTATAAGTTTGTCTGCAACGGTAATAATATCTATATTATATAAAACTTCTTTAAGAGAAGAATATCTAGAATAAGAATCTTCTTTATTTAAATCTTTTTTATTTAAAAATGTTATATGTATATATTCCCTTTTCTTTTATTTGTTGTTACATTCTATAAAAAAGTATTATATAATTTTTTAAAAATTTCTATAGCAGAAAAATGATTTTATATATACAACTTATTTTTCTTATATTTAGATTTAAATGTTTAAAATTTAAAATATTTGAATTTTTTAATTCAATGTTAAAAAATCTTTTGTTTTTTTAAATAGATATCTATCATACATTAAAAATAAACTTCTGCACAGATGAACAACAAACAAAATTTGAATTTATTGCCAATTTATTTCTTTTCTCTCTCTCTCTCTCTCTCTCTCTCTCTCTCTCTCTCTCTCTCTCCCTCTTCAACAAATCTAGAATGCAATTGCAATTTTTGCTAATTTTGTACTTACTTTTCCCTTTGTCTTACACTTTATTAATTAGCTTTTAAATACATGTGTAATACGTCATCAAAAATTTTGTTATTACTATTTTCCTAATATAATTCCTTATTTTCCTAATATAATTATATATTTTCAGTTTTAAAAAAAAAAATAATGTTTTAACAAGTCTTATATATACTCAAAAAAGTATAATCTTATCATATTTTTAATATGATCACATCAACAAGGAAAAATCAAGCAACTACAAAATCGAGCTAAAAGTTACAATTAAACGTCAGCTTTGATCCACAGTATACGAAAGATGTAGATTTTGTAAAGATTAACAGAAATCCATACGAGAGAAAATGATTGAAAACAACAATGTTCAAAGAGGTTATTTTTTTATATTCATTATTCATTAAAAAAATAGAATTGAAATTTTATTTATATTTTAAAACTTGCACATTTCAAGACTTATATATTCTTATACTTTTCATTTCTTATATCAATAATTAATCTCACAAAATAAAATATACGTATTATACACGTACTGTTATGAGAAAATATATATTTAATCATTACATAAACATTATTTTATAAGGATGTAACTTTCTCCTTACTAAAAATTTATTTATAATCTATCAGATATTATTAAAAATATTTTTATCAAAAGATGTGCTAATATACATATTATAAATGATTTTTGTCTCATCGCTTATCCATTCTCGATGTTTAAATTCATGGATATACGCGTGCATTTACATTCATGAACATCGACTTATTGTTAAACAAGGATAAAACATTTAAATCTTTAAACATTGATCTTTCTACATTCTTGACACAATCTTCAAAAAATATAACAATTTTTTATTCGAAATTGACTCAAAAGTGTTATTCAAAATTTCTTTGTGCAGAACACCCTATCATTCCCTGTCCTCCATCAAACTGATAATCGTTCGTAACAAAAACTGTTCTCTCTTCCAGTTGGTATTATTCTTCCACATCGATAGATCGAGAAATCGATCTGTCACGCGTCCAGCACGATTCGTTCTGGCTTGTCGCTGCATCGCGTGTAACAAACTTTACGGCGAGATTTACAGCACAAATTGCATCCGAAAGCTAAAAACAGGAAAAGTTACTATTTTCTCTGAGTGACTTTATTGCATCGCGTTTCGTCTCCTGATTGCAATTCTGATACCGATTTCGGACATTTTTGGATTTCTCAATATAAGCAGCAATCTCGTTGTATCAATTTCGTTGTCTTCAAATTATTAATATATATATTTCAATCATCATTTAATCCTCATGCAAAAACATCGTAAATGTTAAAAGAAAATCAATAAACATTATATAATAATTTATAATTTTAATATCAGTTTAATTTTTTATAGTTAATTAAACGAGCTAATTATAACTAGTTAATAAATTAGTTATAATTATAAAGTTATAATTGTTTCATATAAGATTAAACCAATATTATATAAAAATATATTTGTTTCGTATAACACATATAACATTTTTTATGTATAACTAAAACTTTATTCTTGATGTAAGTTTGTTTTTCGAAATGTTCTAATTTTCTATGCAAAATATTACATAAATTGCACAAAAACATACTGTATTAATAATATTCCTTTTCTATCTTTTTATAAAATAAAAGATAAACTTTCATTAAACTAATCTAAAAATTTAGAAAATTGTTTTATCTTCTTTGTGCATCTCAAAACATGTATAAATATATAAAAAAATGGTGTGTGTGAGTGTGTGTGTGTATGTGTGTGTCATCAATCAAGACATTTACATGATGTCTTTGCTCAAATGAACGTTTAAAATACAGTTATAATATTAATAATTAATAATAACGTTACTGTTATGCGATACAATTAGATTAATGCGGATTAATAGACATCGCAATCAGCATAATGATGCGAAGCGAAATGAAACGGTCTAGTTGACTACAATCAGTATGCCGCTGTACTCACTACCATCAGGTCCTTCCATTAATTACAACGCGGTCGCGTGCGTACACCCTGCGATTCGTTATGCCCGTTGAAGCGCATAATTGAAATTGCTAATAGCGTAGTTTCCTTGGCACAAAAACTGTCGTAATTTCTAGTAAAACAATTTGATTGTAACAATGTATTTCAAACCAAACTTTTAACAAACCACAACTTATAACTCTTATTATATAATATTATATTATTCTTGTAATATCAATAATATGTGCTGTAACACATATGTTACAATAATTTTCCAATTTTTTAACAATACTGTTCCCGTGAAGTCACAATGATTACGAATGTCATCAATGTTGGTATTAGATTATTAATTAATATATTAATAAAAATTTTCTTTTAATTACATCTTATTTTATGTACATATAAAAATGATATTGAGTTAACGATAAGTATTAGCTAACAGCAGTCTATTTGAAAACAATCTAGTTAATTCAATAACACTATTAAAAATAAATACCTCATATTCTTATTTAAATACATTTTTTATTTCAATAATTATAATTACTGTTATTGAATTACAAAATTATTTTCAATTAAATTAATAGACTGTTTATGCCATATAATTTTTTTCTATACACATGTTCAGATTCTCAATCATAATATTTCATTATGTTTGAAAAAATTAACAAACATTTCATTATTTTTCGAAATTCATTGTACGTAAAAATCTTTATAATTTACAGTTCACTTCTTTTGATATTTTCAATAATAAAAATTTTTGTATTGATGTTAATTTTTATATATTATAATTAAAAAATATCTTATAGAATAATTATTATGCTTAATGTACCATCTCTTATCTCTATAACTTTTTTTAAGATCAATTTTTTGTAATCCTAATATCAAGAAACCAATAATTTTATACACTGAGAAAAAAATTACTTAAAACAAATAAATATATTTCAGGTACCCCTCAAAGAAATAATTTTCTTGAAGCAAGTAAAATTTTTTTATTTTAAGTAAAAGTGTTTGCACTAAGAAAAAAAATTACTTAAAACAAAAAAATTTTACTTGCTTCAAGAAATTATTTTTTTGAGGGGTACCTGAAACATATTTATTTGTTTTAAGTAATTTTTTTTCTCAGTGTAGTAAATTATAAACAATTGAAAATAAGAAATTAATAGGGAATAAAGTTTTCAGAATTTTATAAAGTTACAGAATAACGAATAATATAATGTATACAATCTGTTCTTATTATTAAATAATATTTTACTAAACACATTTTTATCGTTTATGGATTAATAATAATGATCTTTTAATGTTAAAAGCTAAAAGTTTGCGGTACATAAACTTCATTGGTATTTTTTCTTGATAATTCCTACAGATAACCTACCAAATCGGAGATGATTATATAATAACAAATAAAGATTGAAGATAAAGTATGTAAAAATTAACGCAAGAATAAATTTAATATTCATTTTAAGAACAATATTTTAATCGCAAATTAAAAGTCATTAACTATAGCTAGCTTTTGCGGTTTCCAAGAAGGCTAAGTTTAAGGAGGAATTTCGAGATGAGGCTCGCAGGCGAGATTAAGGCTATAGCTACGGCTGTCGGAATCGGAAGTAAAGGTGGTGGAGGACGCAGGAGGAGAGAGGAGGTATGAGGGAGAGTGCTGAGCCAGCATAGCCCGCTTGCCAGCCTGCACATCGATACCAACCAGTCAGCCGGCAAACCAACCTATCTACCAATAAACCCACCTCTACAGCCGATAGAGAAATTTTTCTTCCCGGCAAAAAGCATGTTACTGTACGCGTTGATTTAAGTACAGTCGAAATTTCACACGTCATTCAATTGAATCGTCAACGTCGTTTCGCCAAATTACTATTAATTATCTTACTTTTTAATATATATATATATATGTATATATATATATATATATATATATATATTATAACATATGTTGAAAGAAAATATACTTTTATTTTATATATATCAAATATCTAATATTACGAAAATATGATTTATATTAATTTTTATAAATTTATACTTATATATATTTATGTATAATATACAAAACGATCTAAAACTGAATGTTTATTTTAAATATTTTTTTAAATTTCTTTGAAGAACTAGCTCTTCCTTTATCAATTCAACAATTCTTTTTTTAATGTATAAAAATAAACTTATTTATCAACTTTTCAATTTTCAATTTTAAAGTCGAAGACGTATTGTGCCATTTTTCATCTTATATTTGACAAATATTTCTTTATTAATATAAAATTTTTTTTACAAAAAAATACAAATTGGAAATAGAATGAATATAATTGCAGAATGAATAATTCTCGAATTATATAAGCAATTAAATATAAAAGAAGTTTATCGACCTGAATTAATAAATCCATATAAGTAACAAAAACATCTGTATAATGTATTAAATATCAAATTAATTTTAACAAATGTATATAATTAAATAAAAATAATTAATTATTGAGAATATTGAGAAAATTGATAACGAATAATAATGTCCCTTAAAGTTAAAAAAAAACTAAACTGATCAAAAAAAGAACAGCTAAAAAATGATTTGTTAATTATGAAAAATACAAATTAAAACTCATTATGTGATATTAATCTTTCATTTCTTTTTATGTTAATTAGAAAATATTTTATATTATTAATTATTTTAAAATTGTTGTTTGAACATTTTTGTTAAAAGAAACTTGAGAAAAAGCTGTACAAAAAAGTAATTAAATATTTTTATTAAAATGATTTATTAAAAATGATATTGTACCCAAAAAATGTTTAAATTTTTAATCAAATTATTTTTTTTATGCATTTAAATATTTAAAATGTACACTTATTGTTAGTGCATTTAGTGATCGATTTTTTTACTAAAAAGAGAGCGAAAATTTATTTAATTATTAAAACATTAATTAAATTTTTTTAATAAGAACATTAAAAATATTATAATTTTAACGAAAAAAACTAAGGACAAATGTCCAAATGCATATATATATTTATAATCTTATTTAACGTATAGATGTATTTTTACATTCACAAAAAATACAATAAAAAAATTGTTACAGAATAAATTCTACATATTACACTTTGTCAAGAATGTTAAATAAAATACTTGTAGCAAATATGATTTCCGGATTGATTTTTCGAGCCTCTATTTTTCATTTATACTTTTTCCTGTTTTGTGATGATGATCACCTTGTGCAGCAATGCCACGAGAGTCCTAAGGTTATCGTACGATAGCTACATTATCACACTTTACTGTCGCAATAGAACTTTTAAGCCTATTTTAGACGATCTATAAATTTGCAGAATCCGTCGTGAAATTCTATTTCCAATTTACTATATTGTAAACAATATATAGAAAACGTTTATGATATCAGAAATACATCTATAAAATTAAAATATATTTTCTCTAGTTTTGCGAAATAGATAATATGCATTACGATAACGTAGTAAATTAACAAATTTGGAATCATGTAAGAAAGATACAATTTAAAATTTTTACTATTATATAATTCATGTCATAAATTACTTTTACAATTATCATAGTTTGTGATAACATTTTTTTAATCCAAAAAATATGCTTCTTGGCTAATAAAATACAATAACAATAAATAATTTTTATGTTTATTATAATATGTATAAGAATTTATATAAAATGCTGTCCCTCCTCGCTTAAACCGGGCTTTACTTTTACGTCCACAGTAAAAAATATCCACACTGATCAGCTACGACGACCTTGCATACGCGCATATATCATGGTGGAAAACTGGGTAACGGCATCCAAGCACGTGTTAAATTTTTGCTATAGCAGCCGCGTTTATCGCAAGAAAAACAACTTGCTCGCCGAGCCAGCATTATTAGTCGTTACAACAATTGCTACTCTTAGTAGATTATATATTTAGTTCCTAACATTACTATTTTAAAACGTTCTAATGATATGAATTTTTTTGTGAAAATAGAAAAATAATTAACTCAGTTAATCAATTTTAATTATATAATTAAATATCTTGTATTATAATTTTTTATAATAAATAATAATAAAAGATACATATATGTAAAAATATGTGGAAAGCTATTAAATTAATCTTTTTATAGCGCTATTTTTTTTTTATTTCTTAAAATCTCGGTGAAACTAGACGAAATTTACTTCTTCACAATTTTCTGCTACTTTTCAGTTAAAAGAAAAATATATTATTTTAAATTACAATTTTTTAGCATTTCTACAATTATCACAAAAAATTTTCATGCGTATTACCTTTTATATGTATAGAAATAGTTATAAATTAAAAAATTGAGAGTATTATAAATTGAACATCCAATTCATATTTATACCAAATTTTTATTCAACAGGTATTTATTTAAAAATATTAACAAGAGAAAAGATATTATAATAAAAAGGAGGAATATAAAATGTAAAGAGAATCTAACAACTTTTTAATTATATGATATAAGAATAATTCTTGACAGTATTTAAATATTGAAAATAATAATAAAAATTAAATGGTTACGGCTCGGTTAATCATTCGAATTGCTGATAAAAATAGAATAATATAAGTACAAACACTGAAGTCAAAGCTCATTATTAACTTTCAGTTAATTTTATATTATTATTTATGCATCACGTATAATTATCAAAAATTAGATCAGATTAAGTAAGATTATATTACGTGCTCGCAAACGTTGGGCCTGAAGGTAAATTAGATTTTAATTCTTAACTTATATAATAACTTTAATATATCTGATCTATATAAAAATCTCCCTCATGGTTCTACTATACAGTTAATAATGTGAATAATAGTTAATAGTGCAAATTCGAAAATTAAAAGCTATTGTGCAAATTTTTGCGTTTCTTTTGCTACAATAAACATTAATCGAATAGAATTTAGAAGATGATTGTCAAATTGTCTTCTAATATAATATTTTAATAATCACAAAGATTATTAAAGTACTGTCTAAATATACATATACGTAGATAATTGTGTTGAAGAAGAAAATAACAACGCATAAATAATGACAGACCAAGAGTGTTTCGTCGGTAAGATTGATGATGTCTGAACAAAAAGCACTCTATTGTAAATTCATGACTAATAATTGCGAGTCCAGCGAATATCACCGCGACCTATGTGAATATATGATATTGAATATTTCAGTCACACAGCGATCAAATATCTAGTCGCGGTACTCGAGAATCACAACCCCTATCTTCTCTGTCTCCGTCTCTGACGGAGTCGGATAATCCTCGAGTGATTTGTCTACATATATATAGATGTGTGTGTGTGTGTGTGTGTGTGTGTGTGTGTGTATGTGTGTCACTGTTGAGACGGTCATTTGTTCCGAGCGCGATGACAGATGACAATGAAGTAGAGATCGTGCCATGTTCAGGAGGGTGCGGAATCTGTTTGCCGTTCGTGCCTCAATTATTCCCGGATCATCATTGTGTATCAGATCTGGGAACAATCGATGGTTATTATCTACGTTGTCGTGATTAAAAACGTTTCTGACTGCAATTAAAGTAACCTGCGTTTAATTGTAGAAATTACAATTAGTTACTCAGTAACTAATTTTGCTAGGTAAAATTCAAATTTTTTACAGCGCAATTTACTTTGGCTTAGTACGCTAAACATTTACTGTCACCTAATTTGATTTAATTTTTAAATTAGCCTTTTCTTCATACTATGTTAAAATTAACGAAGCGTACAAATCTAATTATCATAATCGTACATTAAAATAATTATTTTTTTACAACTTTGACTTTAATTTTTTTTAATTGTAATGTTTTGAAGATTCTAATTGTATTTAGTATAAGAGAAGGATACGAAAACTTATGTTCTTTTTTAGAAAAAGAATTTGAATTCTTTCTTGCATACATGTATAATAAATTCCCAGATTAACATATATATTGTGTATGCAATTATTTTTGCATTCATTGCTGTTCAGTATTAATAAAATTATCTTTATGTTATCATCTATTATTCGTGTTATCGGAACAACTTGTGTGTATTAAACCAAAGCTATTAATTAGTTGCAGATTTTGTGCTGATTTTCACTTACTGTCTTGTCTTTACCGCTTCCGTCTGTGCGCTTTAATGACATGTGACGTGCTTCAAGAGAGAATAATCATATCATAATAGGATAATATCTTCTAAAGTATTAAAATCTTGTTCTTTTTAACGAGTATTTGTTCTATTTACAATTAAAATTAGAAGTATTATTCTAAGAGAAAGAGATTCCTATAAAAATAACAATTATAAGATTTAATGTACATGTGATTCTGTCACTCGTTTATGAACGTTCACGAGAATTCACAAATTATCCCGTATCTTACAATTAGTAACTTATTATTAAAACGCGATAGGTCAGAGGAGATATAGTGGGCGTCAATTATAAGAATTGAAAGTGAGATTACAGCAAAATCCCGTCTCTGCATTAAACATAATTCGAAATAAGAAGCAAGAAAAATCCAAGAAGGCTCATCATAAATTCACACGAACTTCCGCATGATTTCAGTGATTACGAGTAAGCCATTAGACATGTCATATATCAAGAAAAAAAGAAGAAGGAAGAAAAAGAAAGAAACGGAAGGAAACGATGGACAGTATGGAATACTATAGGATCTCACAAACCGAAAAACGGCAGACCACATTTATGAAAACTGCGGGCCGGGATAGCGACGCATTTAGCGATTTCCGGCCTGCGTCGGAAGTTCCGTCATATTTGTCACTTGGCCATTATTAACGGCACATTTTTATTGTTTTAACGGCAAGAGAGAGTAGGGTGAGCCGACACGAAAAAACGAGCTTTCGAGGAGAATCGAGCGATTGAACGCATCTCTTCTACAACTATTAAATTTGATAGCCGCCAAATCGCCAGCGGACAGTGACGCTTTTTATGGCTTCGCTCTCGCATCCGATTCGTTCCTGATAAATGTCCGAATGCCCCTTTTGATTATAGCAACGCTCGATTTCACGATTCAAGGGTATTATTTCAACGCAAATAGGATTATTATAAATAAATAACATGTTCAATATAATATTTATAATATTAAACGATTTTTTTAAATTAAAAAAATTAAATTAAATTTTAGTAACAAAATTTAAGTAACAAACAAATTATTTAAAAATAACAAACGATATGAAAATATTATTTAAATTACTTTATTTTAAGAAATAAAAAGCACATATAACAATATATTTTATTTAAGCGTCAATTATTATTTATTTTCTAATTAATATATAGACAAGAAGTGAGAGAGAGAGAGAGAGAGAGAGAGAGAAAGGGAGGAGAAACACAAGATTTCTTAAAATTAAATTATAAAATTTTAATAATTATATAAATTTATTTTGAAGATTAAAAAGAATAACATTCTTTTTAAGCAATCGTTTTGATATTTCTTGCTATTTTACATTACTCGTATACCTAATAGTTAAATATCCAAAATTTTCCATTAAGTTATAAATGTTTATTTGTATAATACTATTATACAAATATTATATTTCTTGTGAAATTATAATTTTCTATTTTCTTCTCAATTTTCTTTTTCAAAAATAATTTAAAAGGATAGACATTGTGAAAAAGAGAATCTTTTTTCACAATCCGGATTAAGAGATAAATATAAATCTTGACTGTTATAAGTTTTATCTCTCAAAAATATAGAAATGTATAAGATACATTTTAAATTAATTTATACTTCTGTTTATTAATAACAAAGGAACAATTAAATGTATTTTATCAATTTATATCAAATGGGAATAGTATACATATATACGAGTAATAATTTATCTACGTGTATAATCCAAGAAAAAAATTAAAGTTTTGTTTCTAACCGTCACAATCCAACTACATTAAAAGATCAACTTATCTTAGAAGCCTTACATCTCTCAAACATATAAAGGGTGTCTCAGAATTACTCATCATATTCAATGATATATTTTTATTAAGTACATTTGATGATCGTTGATTAAAATTGAAAATTCTAATATAAAATATATAGAAATAAAGAGTTAATATAATTTCTGAGTCATAAATGAGTAAGTTGTCAATGATATCGCGTGCAATTCTCAAGCGCAGATCTATAACTAAAATACACTTATTTGACTTATTTCAATCTGTCATCTCTTATTAAATATCTTTATAGGTAACTAGAAAACAAAATAGAAAATAAAAAATAATACAATCAATATCAATTCAACTATGTTTCATGACAATATCACTGTTTTTCATTATCTATTTTGTTTTCTATAGTTACTTATACATATGTAAGTGCTACATAGATATAACAAGCACCTACATAAGAAATTGGGAAACAAAATCATCTATGCAGTAAAATAAAACAGTTGAAACTGAGATATAGAAATCAATAACAAATGATAAGTTTATACGGGATCGGACGCGCGAATTGTAATCATTGACGAACTATACTCAATTATAACTCAAAAACTGTTATATCTTCAACGTTTTATATTAGAATTTTCGATATTAATCAATTTTCATTAAATAAAGAAGTTGATAGTTGGATCTTATAACTCGGAATTATTACGACCTTGACTTTTATTTAAGATTATGGACTTCAATAAAATTCTAGAATATACGCTAATAAAATATTATATAGTGTAAAATATTATATATTGTTTAAAACACGCGCGCGCGCACATGCACACGCACACACACAAATAAATTTTTTTAACCATAAAAACTCTCGTTTATCTAATCATTCTATTATGTCACAATTTTGAGATATTTACGATTAAAGTAGCAAAAAGATTTATTTTAAACATTGACATATTATAACTACAATATGTAACGTATTATTAAAGAATACAAATTTATTGCAAAATTAAATATGTTGTTAGGATTTTCAATCTCAAAAAAATTGTTATTTTGATTTAAAAAATAGTTAAAAAAATATGAATATAGAGACTATTGCTTTAAAGGGTCTAGCGGATTAAGAATTAGGGATTTCCAACCCCGCGCGTAATCGATCGTCATAGTGGGCAAATGTCCACCCAGATAAAAGAAAATTTTGTGTCAAGTTTCATTTCAAAAGACCCACACAATTTCGAAATATGACAAGAGATATGAATTTTTATTAATATTTTTTTCCGCTAAATTTAAATAAATCTTTACAAAAAAAATTCATGATTACAATTAAGACTATTCATATACATAAGTTTGAATTTTGTTGTCGTTCTGTACTGAAAATTCTGTTTTTAAAAAAATCCAGAATATTTTAAATCGCATTTTCTCTAGATCTAAAAAATTAGCTACTTTTAAAATAATTTAGTAGATAAGTCTTATGACATTATATTCGATATTTTTTTCAGATTTTTTGATTTAGTGGAATGTGGCGAAAAAAAATAAAAATAAGAAATAAAAATTTGTTATTTTTTGGCCTTAAATGTATCCGGTTGACATATATTAAATTGTTTCTAAATATAATTACTTACCTCCGATCTTACATCTGCAAACAATAGTATAAAACTCTAATGTTATAGAGTTCGCGCAGTTTAAACAACGCGAACTCTATAACATTAAAGTTTTATACTATTGTTTGCAAATGTAAGATCGGAGGTAAGTAATTATATTTAGAAACAATTTAATATATTTCAACCGGATACATTTAAGGCCGAAAAATAACAATTTTTATTTGTTATTTTTATTTTTTTTCGCCACGTTCCACTAAATCAAAAAATCTGAAAAAAATATCGAATATAATATGACATAAGACTTATCTACTGAATTATTTTAAAAGTGGCCAATTTTTTAGATCTAGAGAAAATGCGATTTAAAATATTCTGGATTTTTCCTATCTAAAAAAAGGCATGTTAAATCGATACTCGCATCTCTCGAAATCTTCTCGCAGTTCATTATTGAATCTTTTCCGCGACGCCGATTGGTTCTCTCGCTGCGCTAACTTCGTGAGCGGTTATCATTGCATATTCTGACAGTTGTGCATATCGAAGAATTAATGGTTTAATACAATGTAATTGTATGCACTATGTAAATGTTGTTACAGTAAATAAAGAATAAGTTAAATAGCGCGCGCGAAGTGCGCGTCTGTAATGTCTAGTATAATTAAAACTATAAAAAATATGATATTAAAGGAATATGTAAATCGCAATTTTGACACAATAAATTAATCACAAATTTTTTTAGCCATAATCGACACAACAAATTCTTTTTAAAGATAAAAAAAATAAGGAACCCTAACAACATACTTAATTAATTGCAATAAAATTTGTTCAACACGTCATAATACATGTATCACAATTAAAATATGTTAAAATACATTAAAATAGTTTTTTTACAATTTTAACTAAATTTCTTCAAAAAATTGTGATGTAATAGAGCAATTTTGTAAACGGAATTGCGTATTTCGCTCCCAACTTACTAAAAACTTACTAAAAATTACTTTCGTTCTGTATGCATTCTTTTGTTGAATAGTTACATTATACATATATGGTAATTGTAGAACACCTTATATGTATGTAAATGTGCCAAAGTGATATTATCCTCTCGTGTAAAACAACTCTGGCCAATCGAGATAGACGAGTCTCGATGATATGTAGGTACCAAGCGACACGTTACAGCCTTTTTAATGATATCGCTTGCAGGCTACATCGAATTGATTCTACTCGCATACACGCATCGCGGTATAGCTGAATGTTTCCTGGTAACGAATTATTAATAACCGGTGCGCAACGCGAGCTCTTGTAAGTCAATTGCTGACTACGTTGATGCAACGAGAAACGTATCACGTCGCACATCGCATCGCGTTGTATCGCATTGCATCGCGTCGGATCGCATCGCGGCGATGCACCGTGGTATCTTGAAAACGGCGACCTTCGTGCACCCGAGATTGCACGCGCGAGGACATTTTTGCAACGCTCTTCTTGACTCCAACAGAGACGATAAGACGAAGACGGAGAGAGAAAGAGAGAGAGAGAGAGAGAAAGAGAGAACGAAGGAGAGAAAAAAAGGAGAAGGAGCACGCGCTTTGATCCCAAACAATATCGATACGCATATGGACCAGTAGTATGGTCGAAAAAAGAAGCTAATAACAGACGCAATTTTATTTATACAGGGTGTCCCGTCACTACCGCATTATTTCTTAAGAACGTACGTTCTTGAGATAATTTGAAGACGAAAATCCTAATACGAATGTTGCGGCTATAATAATTTTTAAATTAGTAGCGCTTAAAATTTCCGAATCACAGAGATGACATTTCGGGCGCTCAGGCATGCCAATATGACGAAATGAATGAATATGGTTATGAATTTATTTTGACAGCTCATAATATTTCACCACTGAAAATTAATATTTTATAATATGTTTCGATATTAATCACGCATACCTTATGTATAAATAGATTCCGTATAGAAACAGAAACAATTTCTTAATAAAAATATCATTACATATTTGTACGATAATCTCGACATTGTTAAGAGGTAATACCACAGTATAACCAGTAGGTACACTTCGCGAAAAACTGAGTCTTCGCGCAGGTATCGCCGCGCAACTTTTGTTTTGGGTTGAATCCAATGAAATGCAAGACGATAGGAACGTACATACATATGTGTAGACAATTTATAAGCAATTACATCAGAAATTTTTTTAGTGATCACTCCTACGAATAATTGTTACTAATAAAACGTTTTATTCAATTCACACATTGAATTTATTAATTTACTGTATCGAATTCATATTATTACTTATTTATTTTATGACTTGTGAGGCACTTTTCTCAATTCGGTCCTGGATTTAACATGGTGGATACTCACGTGATCTGGAAAAGGAGATTAAAGGTGCCGACACGAAGTGTACCTACTGGCTATACTGTGGTAATACCTTCATCACTTGTCATATCGACATGTCTGAGCGCGCAAAATATAAACTTTATGATTCAAGAACTTTAACCGCTACTAATTTAAAAACTTTTATAGCCTCAATATTTCTTTTCGTATAAGGATTTTCGTCTACAAATTATCTCAAGAAAACGTTCTTAAGAGATAATACGGTAGTGACGGGACACCCTGTGCACACACTCGTTCGCACACACGACACATGTCAACAGGTACGAAGTCGATTGATTTGAGGAAAACCCTAATATCTTTTATTATATTAAAAAGGCTTCTTTTTGTGTAAATATTTCTCTAAAGATACGATAATAAAAATACTACGATAAACTATATTTTGTAGTAATCATACATTGTCGAAATTAACATTATAAACATCACAATATTATTAGAATAATCATTTCAAGTATTATTTATTGAAAAAAAACCTTGTTACTGCAATTGATGGTATTGCATTTTCTTGCGTTCTGAATTTTTAATGCTTAATAAAATTAATTTGGAGGAAATTTATTACTATTTATTTAATTTATTAATGAAAAATAACAAACAAGATATTTTTATTATATTTATACATATTAGAAATACATATAATAGTTGTCATCCATTCTCTTTTCCCTGGACACCATCCTTTTTTTTTAGACCGTCCGGGATTTTTAAGGAATCTTCTAAATATTTTGCCTCGACTTTTTTTGCTCTACCCTGTTTTAATCCAGCTCTACAATAGGTATAGTAAGTTTAAACATAGTAAACGTGAGGAAAATAATCGACTATAATTGGGGTCAGTTTCTTATAGCTTTTGAGACTTACTACACGTAATGAACAATTAAATGTGAAATAATTATTCATTGACTATTCTGACCAATTTTATAAATCTACATGTATTTTTGTATGTGTCCGGGATTGCAAGTGAAATATCCGAAGTTTTTGGTCTATAAGTTCTAGTTTTCAAAATTTTGATATGGCAATAAATACATCATAATTGTTAATAAATTATACAGTAAATAATTTAATTAATCGAAAATTGAAACACACACAATTATTAACAATTATTAATTTAATTATTAACTAAAAGCATAATTATGTAAGTACATTATTTTTATATACATTCGTATCTGTAGATTACAGTAAACATCGATAACTCGACCTCTATAACTCGAAAACCACTCGAATTTTTTCTTTTAAAAGCCATTAAAATCAGAAAATTATAAACTCTCGTACAAAGCTTCCGTAAGTTGAATTTTCATATCAATTCTCTTTTACTCAACTTTGATAAATCGAAACTTCTATAACTTGATTTTTATAGCTCCTTTCTTGAGATTCGAGTTATCGAGATTTGACTATATTATATTTATATAAATTTGGATTAATATTTTATAAGTATCTTTTTCACAAAAATCAATTTTTGAAAAATTATGGTTTATCATTATTTAAAATGTATAATTAAATTTAAAGATTGTTTTTTATTCTCTTATGAAAATTCATAATCTATTAGCTCTTATTTTTTAACTAAAATTAGATTTATCAATTAAGACTTTTATTAATAATTAACGAGAGTTTATGTTACAAACATAATCTCTTATTTTGTGTGTGGCTTTTTAATATTAAAACAAATTGATAACTGAAATATATGTTTTGACAAAAAAATCTATTGATTTTGTATAAAATAAATATTATTCAGATACATATACACACAACTAAATAAATAAAGACAGAGAAAAAGAGGGAGACTCGATAGTAGCATATTTTATACATACTTATATTTTTTAAATATATTTACATTTATAATATATTACACATATAATATTATTTTTATATATTCATAAATATAAATATATATAAATATATATAAATTTATCTGTTTTACTTAAAGTTCCATCCAGTTCTACCTATCCAATTATAATTAATAGCAGATTCAAACAGACATTTTGGGATAAATATTAGAACATCAAAATGTCTAAACAAGAATTTAAAATTAATTAAGTTACTGAGAATTTGCCCGTGCTATAAGCACGATATAACATAGCAATGAAAGTATCCTCTATATTAATCCGCTTGCATTCAATCCAAATTTCTTATTATTAAATTGTACTGTAAATAATTTAATTAGTAAAAAACAACTATTAATTATTAACAGTTATTAACAATTATTAATTTAATTATTAACTAAAAGCATAATTGTACGATTTTTTGTTGCGCAAAAACGAAGTAATATCGTCATGTAACGCGAGTGAATCACGGCGCGAAGACAGAACTCCCCGGGTGTCAGGTCGCATCTGGCATCCACAATCAACACTCCACGTAGTTTCAGTGACGTCACGTCCGGTCGTGTGTGCCGAATAAGCAGAAATCGCGTAACCGAACTCTATCCACGGGGAATGGTTTCAAAAAAAGGAGAGATACACCGGCATAAAGCACGTGTCACATCGGGAGATACGTCGTGTCGGAACACGAGCTTGTTTCAATGCAAGAAAAAACAAAGACAAAAGTTGAAGTTGCTTTGAAGCGATCTTAATGTATTATGAGAGCCAAAGCTATCTTAAAATTATCTAATACGAAAAAAAAAATTGACTTATTAACTATATAGCTCTTTTCAGATATATGTATAAGAAAATAGTTAATATTTTCTCAAACTATCTAGACTCTAATAGCTATGGTTAAAATAATATATATAAAATATGAAAAAAACATCTATCAAACATGTATTAAAATATTAAAAATAAAAAAAACACGTTTGGCTATATTACGATTAACTATATCATTACAGATCTCGTGTTGAATTGATTAATTAGCAACATAAGATTATTGGATGCCATTCTAAAAAATGTCATCAAAATTCAATAAAATAATAACGCAAATTATAATGACTTGTCAGTATTTATTGAGTAGCAATAATGCTAACAAATTATTCTTTCTAATGGGTAACAAGTAATAGAAACAACTTATTTTTTGCAATGAGTAATGAGTAACGACTAACGAGTTACTTTTCAAAATTAACTTTCCCAACCCTGATTATACACATATACAAGGTATTCACAAAAAAAAAACATTCAGCATTTTGTATGTCCGATATCATACTGAATACATACCTACCTATATGACCTATATGTCGAAATATATATCGAGAATTCAATCGTTTCTGAGAGATAAATAATTTTATATTTTAGACATTTTAGTATCATTATTGATTTATTGGCTTCTACATGTCGCATGCAACTTTTTCTTATAAGAATATCTGAAAAGCATTGTATATTCTTCGCCGAGAAATAACTTACAATTAAAAGAATTACGTAACCGAATCCACCGTGCTTGTCAAATAATTCGACTTGGAATTTTTGAAAGAATAATTTCGCGATTCAATAAAAAGAAGATGCCAAGCGTGTAGATATAAAAGGAAGACGTACGGAATATATTCTATAAATAATTGAGATAAAGATTTTTTTATGTCGCATGCGACACGTAGAAGCCAATAAGTCAATAATTATAGTACTAAAATACAAAATTGTTTATATCTCAGAAACGATTGTTTTTAATCTATATTTATTAAGACTTTTTTACTCATTCACGATGTGTACTACATACCAGGTTTGGCAAGTAACACGTTACTTGTAAAAAGCTGTTTTATTACTTTTTTCTATAACAGTAACGCTAATGTTGTTATATTTTTACTATGTAATGATCAATTTTATCGTTTATTTTTATTGTTAATTTATACGTGCTAACCAAAACTATAGACTTTTTCATGGAAAAGTAACGAAAAAGAAACGAATCGTTACTTTCTACGTAATGATAACAATAAATACCGTTAACATAACAATAAACAATAAATAATGTTATTTTTTAAAATTAATAACAAGTAATAGTAATCAGTTACGTTTCACAAAAAAAAATAATAACGCGTAATTTTTATGAAATAACGTTCTTGCTATCTACCATATAAATGCTAAATGTTTTTTTGTGAACACCCCATATAAAATTATGACATCACTTTCAGAATTTATACATATTTAATTTATACATATGTATGTATGTACAATGTACATACATCTGATTTACAATCCCTTAATATTTTTCTTAATCAACGATAAAAAATTTTGGTCGTGAATACGCCCTGAAATCAACTGTAAGAAACGAAATAATGAATTTATAAGATGATTATTGGTCATTACAAGCAACGATTAATTTAAATATACATTTAATATTAAAAAAATAAGTTATATATATTAAATTAATAATTTTAGAACAAAATATAGGAGAGACCGGAGCTGGTTAATACAGTTTTTTTAATGAATTTTTTACATGTAACTAATAAATGAAATAAATATCGCAAAGATATTTTTCAATAGCCACATACTTCAACAACATAGAAATTATTTTTATAATTTAATAATATAACTAATTTGGTTGTATTAATAGAAAATGTAAAGTAATGCAACTTGTAACAACCGGTCCCATATGCGGGGTCAATTGTTACAATTACTGGAATCAGTCGTTATACATCCAGATTTCAAAATATAACGCATTTAATCGAAGGAAATAAAAAAAATGTGTATAACATAACTTTATTTATAATTTTCAAATAAAATATACACATTAATGCAACATTAATGATATAAACATAAACGTTTATCAGTCTTTCTCTTACATAAATCACAGTGGAAAAAAATATAAATAGATCGGAAGAGC
>NW_012026835.1:118678-126672 GCF_000956235.1 Wasmannia auropunctata
ATAAGTTATTACTTATAAAGTAAAAATTCTGAAAAAATAGTTGGAATTATAATATAATAAGCAGATTTATAAATATAACATTTAATATATCACTTATTTATTTTACTTTTGGCTATCAAAAACTGAAATTATTTTTTATTTCTAAAAATATGCTATCCAGTCCAAAATATATTGCAGCATGACAGCAATATTTTTGCGAAAACACTATATTTTTTAATGAATATCTAGAGACCGTGGAATGTTAACTAACAATTGAAAACTTAAAACGCCAACACGATACAAAGCGGATCTTGGTGTTTCCATATAATTTGTTTAGTGTGAATCTTACAATTTTTCGGTTCATATAACACCACGTGGCCGCAAATCGCGTGCATCTCCGCAGCTCCGAACCAAGTAGTATGTAATATCGCAAATTAAATTGTCAAAGGCAATCTAATAAATCGATGCTCAAAGCATCTATTTAAATCCTATGAAAACCCCCCTGATGCTAACTTGCATCTATACGAATCTATAAAGAATTTATTGCGTAAAAATATCACCTCATGTTCTCAGCCAGGAATCGTACCCGGATTTCCATGTTTGCCGGACGGGCGTCCTATCTTTAGACCATCGAGGCATGTGATAACATTCATCACAATAAACAATCTAGCGCGTTTTTAAGCCGCGTAAATTCAAATATATGTATGTTTGAGCGGAACGTATTATCAGAGCGACGTATAAATAATGAGTATCTATAGAGACCGTGGAATGTTAACTAACAATTGAGAACTTAAAACTTAACTATATCTTTTATATAATATTACCGTTTGTCATTTTGCAACAATTTTGAATGTATCAACGTGCCCCATGAATCAACCAGCCCCGGTCTCCCCTATGTCTGGAATATATCATTGTAAAATATATATGACAATATTGTGTTATTGCATTATTTTCTACGTTGGCACTACCGTTTATCAAGCTTCAAGTGTAGAAAGTGCTTCGAGTATAATGTGCCTTAAACCTCCCGAATCTTCTAAAATGTCGAAAAATAATAAATATCGTTGAAAAGGAAAATGAGTATTGAAATCAGTATTACATGAAAATATAACTATTTGCGTAACTGAAAATTAAAAGGTATCGACAGTAACCTCTTCTATCCAAATGATAGATGTCACAAATGTTTACTGTGAATGTTATCAAGTCGCATAGATGAAATGACTTATGCAGTGTAATATCCATATTTTGCTGCAGTTTTATTGAAATAACTTTTAAATAATTAAGTGGAGCCAAATTAACTTTTGCACAAATAGTTATTAGTCATATTAGTATATATACAATTTTTTTTATTCTTTTTTTAATTCTAACTTTGATTTAATTCTTAATGCTACTTCCTTATCAAATTTGTAAATAAATACTCCAAGACGTGATTTTATATAAAAATCTAGAGTAAATAAAAAATTTAATAACTTTTAAACCAATAAGAAAATCGTGCTCCAATTTTGCACAGTTGCTCAGATGTATTAACAGAATAATCTGTAAAATTTTTATATTTTTGTAATGTTTTGAGATACATCACATACATAATTAATCCGTTAATGTCCCTCCAGATACATTTTGTCATCAAGCGATGTATTCTAATTCATTTTCTGAATTATATACATACTATTCCTTTTTTTTTGTTTGTTTGTCAAACACGTTAAGTACGCAAAATACATCTTATAATCTACCACAAAAGTGCATGTTTAATTTATCCCTATCTCCAGGACTGGCGCAACCATATAAACGAACTAGGCGGTCGTCTAGGGCGGCAAAATCCGGAGATCATTTGTGAACGCTCCGCTGTGAACGCGTCGCCACATACAAATTGAAGTTTTACACGTAAAGACCAAGAGATTATATACGGTAAAGACGCTCTCTGCTAGATAAACACTATGCCTTATGCTTGGCGGTTAATTCGATTCGATTTTTATTTAGCGATTCTTGACACTGCAATCAATTCTGTTAATAAGAGGTTCTCCCATTTGGAGCAAATTAACTCTATATTGGGTTTTCTTTGCGATGTGCAAAAATTAGAGAATGAATCACCCAATAATATTTTAAAAGTTTACTTAAATATGAAAAAATGTCTTATTACGCATGAAGACTCGAAGGATATTTATGCTTTTAATTTGTGTAGTGAACTGCAAGCCATTGCAAGAAGAGTGCCGAAAAATGCGAAACCACAGGAAGTAATTAATTTTATTTGTAATTGCAATTTTTTAGATAGTATGCCAAAGGAGTTCATGCATTTTAGGCGATTTGGGAAGCATTCAGGGAACGTTGGGTTTCACCTTTTTTTTTTACTCAATTTTATTTGCTGAATTCGAAAACCGTAGATAAAATTATCCAAGAAATTTTTTTTCACATTTTAAACAGAAAAAAGCAGCGGTTGATTTTCACTTCATTACTTTGTTGAACCATATCTGCGAATTTTTCTTTGTTTTTATAAAAATATGTTACCTAAGCCTTCATCCTTTTTCATCAGGACTTGCAAGTTGTCTTAAATTATGTATACATTTTAAGTTGTGCATCGAAATATTTCGAAAAGTATAAAAGATGCGGAAAAATGTTTCAGATAAAGGTTAAACGGTCTGAAGGGTGACAAATAATGGTAAAAATAATTTTTGAAAAAATTAAATTTTCAAGATCATATAAAAGGTACCGCTATTTTTCTATCGAATTATATAATCTTCTATATCTTTTATATAATATGATTCCTTTAATTATTCTGCATATAAAAGTATTAAAAGCTATATCAAAAATTCAACAATTTACGAGATATTTTATACTTTATTATACCATATTTCGACATAATATGAAATATTTTATAAACTATATTGATTTCTTGATTGCACCTTAATATTTTTATGCACAAAATAATGAAATAAATCGATTGGTGTAAAGAAAACACTCACTTGCTTTTAAAAAAATGTAAGTAGTTCTAGATACATCTAGTTAATATGCCATCCTCTAATAAATATCGAATTGTCGAAGTTCGATCACAGTTCGAAGATCAAAAAAATTACAACAACAATAATTAACTGCTGTGTTTGTTTAAAAGATTATTCTGTATATAATAAAAATTGCTATCAGTGCAAGTTTTACATTAGGCTCATATGACAAAAGGAGAAATTTTCGTTTCTTTTATAAATGCTTTTAATTAAAAATGTTACATTTCTTCTATCTTTCAGATGTTTATTAGTTTTCTACGAAGATAATGTTTAAAAAATAGTAAGATTCCTTATGATAAAACAACATATGAAGCGAAGGGTAAATAGGAATCGAGGCGCTGTTGTCGGTGCGCAAAGAAAAGAAAATTTAATGCAATAAATTAATGTAAAATATATAAACGTACGTTTTAGCTACTTTCCAGACTTCTTCAGCGCTAACATTCTTGTTACAGCTAACCCTTTCCGTGATTCTCTGAATTTAATGAAACTTGGTACATTTGTACGTAGAATAGTCAAAAATAATAGACACGTATTTTTTTCAGCAATGTTTAAAAATGTTCAGGGCAGGTTTAAAAAAGTTTTACAATTTTTGAAACATTAATCTATGGGATTATCAAAATCAAGTTGTTTCTTTTGCAAATATCCAGTTATCTTCTCCGCAATTTATAAATTTGTTTAAATATTTATGAGATACAAAAGTAGATATTTGCAAGTAAACTATTTGACTTTAATAATCCCATAGATTATTCAAAAATTTCAAAAATTGTAAAACTACCTGCGCATTATGTAATAATGTTGCAGTAATAAACTGCGCTTCATAAGAAGTGTGTAAAATCTTTGTGTAGACAAAAATTTTTTTAATATCATTTCTGCAAAGAGTATGTACAATAAAATGACAAAATAGACATAAGTAAGAAGTGACGTAGTTGTAAAGAAAATAAAAAAAAAATAAAAAAATTATTAAAGCGTAAAAAATATAAAAAATAATAAAAAATAAAAACAAAAAATTAAATAGCGATAGACTCACTACCTCCTCGTCGGTTATTTCGGAGTTTGACAAAGAGCAAGATAAAGTAAGAAAATAAACAACTCTAATACAATGAGCTAAAATGCAAAAAACTAATTGTAAGTACTCGTGCTTATTACTATAAGAGGTAGTTTGCACCATTGCCGATATAAAAAAATACGTGTCTATTATTTTTGACTACTCTACAAGTGTACCAAGTTTCGATGAGTCACGGAAAGGTAGGGTTACTTGTTAGTAAAAAATAACATTCAACTCGTGTAAATCCTCATAACATAAGCAAGAATTAATAAACGCTTCATCTACTCCACTAGTCAATATTATAAAAATGTTGTGTAATTCGCCATTATAATATTATAGATGATCACTCGGAAACCCATAGAAGAGGGACATTTATCCCAAGCCAATTGGAAGACTGATAGAATACTGATCTAATATTGAAAGACGGTTAGAATACTGATCTAATATTGAAAATTTAATGTAAAATTCATTTACAAAAATTGGAGAGATAAATTGAGAAAGACTCATCTCAAGAGAGCACGCGAAGTCAGAACAAAGTCAGAACAAAGAATTTTTGTCACTCAGTAAAAAGTTGATTAAAAAACAGAAATGAAATATAGAGCAATACGCAAATTAGCTACTGCCGGGACTGTGGTCGATGTAAGACACAAAACATAGACAGAGACAACCATATCTAAAGGCCTAAAAGACGTTGTTATTATCCAGTGACAATAAACAATTAGTAAGCATTACAAAAAGACATCGTAAACCGAGCTGAGCTTCTCTGTATCTGTATTTAGATATATGCCATTATTTTGTCGCTTAATATTTATCATCTCGGATTAATTTATTGCATTAAATATTTCTTGCGAAAACAGCGCCTCGATTCCTATTTACCCTTCGCTTCATATGTTTTGAAGATAATTTTTGTTAAAGTAGAAAACATATTTTGATTTTATGTGTTATTTGCTATCCAATTCTTTAAAAGGTAATGACTTTTTTAAAACCACGTTATATTGAAAGACTCTCTACCGAATTCTCTAGTTTTAAAAACTGATTATTAAAATCTGTAATTAAATATTTTTTCTTTATTAAATAGATCTTACAAAATGCACTTATGTTACAAAACGATTTTATTTTATTAATACTAGATTAAGTATTTTTTTCATATTTTGAAAAAACTGGCTCTTTCATGCCCACTCTCCCCTAAGTATTATTATATTTTTTAAGTTTCATTAAATACATATACATTATTACATTAATATTATAATATGCAGTAGTCGCACGTGGAAATTCTAATCGTATTTACTTCATATGGTACAGATTTTAAAAAGTTACACCAATTAATATACGCGCGTGTGTGATGTCAAATTAGTTATATAATTTGGATCTATAATCGCCTCAATAATATAACATCGATTTAATCGCGACAAGTGAGATTACACGTCATCATTGAACTTCGAATCAGAACATTGTAACACATTTGCAGAGATAAATATTTGTACATATATCAAAAGGTTATCCTGGGAAGACTTAAAAATATTCTAACTTTTTGTATTCATTATATATAACATTATCATGAACACGCGGTCGTTTCTCCTCGTGATTTCAAATTTCTGATCTGAGAGCTATTTATAACTCATTTGCAATACAGAACATATCAAATCAATTTTAAATTAACATATAGTGTAATATTATGCTTCTCCACATTTGTATAAAAACATTTTATACCAAATACAATGTATACATATAATATCCGTGTGTGTTTGTATGTGTATAATGTACATACACTGTTCTAATCTATAGTGTCAAATTTAATCCTATTTTAAGTCGCCACTGCTCCTATTTAATATAAAGTTATTTTTAAATAAACCAATGAAAAATCCAAATTTGGGTTAAAGAGTGATGACAAAAAGATTTGTTTTTTCGCCCATTTTTTGGACCTCAAATTTCAACCTTTTTTTATGACTACCAAATAGTACTATATGATATAACATTCCTAGAGAAATTTTAAGATGAGCATAGGCACGGTTCCGGAGATATAAAGGGGTGAAAGTAATGATTTGTTATAACCTATGAAAGTACAAAAACTCTTCAAGTGTCCATACTGAGGAATAAAATATATATATTTAACGAAGTGAAACATATCGTATCTTATGGATTTTTTTACGCCGGATTAAAAAATGATCTTAGTTTTCGTCTAACATGAAAATTCCCCGAAATAGATGGAGTTGAAGTGACACTTGACGCCGCCTCTCACGGATCGGGATGCTTTTCTACTATAAGTCCCCTTGCCTCTCACTATGCAGAGTTGTTTTGTGAATCGTGATATATACGTTGCATATTTCAGGATTGAGAATTTTTATCCCATGATATTGAGCAAATCCAAGGAATCACACAATTGTCATTATATGACTGCAACAACCCGCAGTCCGAGCACCACTTTCACAAGTACAATAATACTCACGAATAGAATCCCGTCCAGTTTTTACTTTATTTTCGCAGCTAAAAGTGCATTGCAAATGAAAATTAATACCTTGACAATAAATCGAGAGATCAGGTGTATCTAGATCATCATCCACCTGTAATCTTGAGGTAATTTTTGATCGATTATTAAGATAGTAACAGTTTTTGCATATTTTGCTCTGTGATGGAATGTGGTTCAAATCTTGTAATTTTCGTTTCTTCGGATTATTTTTCCGCAAATTGTTAACCATCATCAACGAATTCGATGTGTCTTTGATAGAAAAAAATCTTCATTTCTTATCTTTTTTGATCCTTACAACCTAAACATTTAGTGAAAGGTATTGCTTTATTGAAGAATCAACAATCGTCAAGATATGAAAAAATATCTTTCAATTTGAGTATTTTCTCGGTAATTGAATTGCTTCAAAGACTTGGTCAATGATTAATAGGGAATATATTTTCAGGGTGCTTTATAAAGCACGCCCCCTCATAAATAAAATAGCGGTGAATAGTAGATCGTTCTCTAAACAATGAATCGTAGATGATCCATTTGATAGAATATACCCTCAATATTACCAATGAACTTTAGCCACGCATTCTTCCTTATGTAATACACCCTGACTGGAAATCATCACTTTCACCCCTTTGTATCTCCGGAACCGTGCCTATGCTCATCTTGAAATTTTACTGGGTTTAATGTTTCAATGTAATAGTACTATTTGCCATAAAAAAAAGTTTGAAATTCGAAATCCAAAAAATGGCGAAATTTGCCATCACTCTTTGAATTGTTTTAAATTATTTAATTCTATTGATTTATCAATAAATCAAATGAGGGCTACGAGTCTGAGCTGGGTGTTTAATGCTCACAATAATATTACATCGAGTGATTACAACAATCAACAGACGTTTCGACCTACATTAGGCCATTTTCAATGTTAAAATCTTCTTATTATATAATTAAGTCGGTGAATATGAGAGAACAAAAAATTAACGCTTATTAAATACCATCTAGGAAATATAGTTCAATCCAAATCCACTAAAACGCATCGTAAGCTCGATTGTGTATACAGTCCTCCCAGATTTAGGCAGATTCAAAGGCGAAATAATGTCCATGTTAAAATCAGTAATTTGTAACATTGTAGTAACTAGATTCAGAAAGAGACAAACTATAGTATAATTCGAAAGTTATCAGTTGTAATCTACTGTAAAATAAATATCTGAATGCAGGAGTCCGTATTATTCAAAAATAAAATGAAAATAAATTAAAATTAGACATTTTTGGTCAGTGACAGTCTCGCGTTTAAAAGTCTTAGATGTGAACTTACAATATGTAATGACAAATTTTGTTAGCGGAAGGACATCTATGAGCAGTGAACAGAAACGAAAAAAAAAAGGGGGGAAAGGGAATAATGAAAAAAAGCGAGGGAAGGAGAAAGGGAGAGGAGAGAGGGGAAAGAAAGGAATAAACGGGGAACAATTAGATTCAGTAATTAAAATTTTTAATTTCTCCCCGTTTATTCCTTTTTTTCCCCCCT
>NW_012026835.1:127811-128263 GCF_000956235.1 Wasmannia auropunctata
TAAAAGATAGAAAAAAATGTTTTAAACAAAAGTTGTACGGTTTGAAGAGTACTTTCAAGTTGTAAAGAAAAAGAAATTTTTTAATTTTTTATTTAACAAAATATCCTATCACTCCAAGTTTCTTTTTAATTAAAAAAATGTTTTTCTCTACCAAATTAAAGGTTATTTTTTTCTGAATTCAACCGTATATGATGAAATTAAATTACAAAATATCATTTTCGAGAATTATAAATGCCTCCGTATATACACTATCTGTGCTCATGTGCATAATTTTCATCAAAACAATAAGATATGTATTAATCAATGAATAACAAAATCGACATGATTGATATTCTTAACATTACAAATTATAATAAGAATAATAATGATAAGAGGTTATAATAAATATATTAAGAGTTATAATATTTTTTATTATTTCTCTTAATAATAATAAAACTTATTTTTTATTTAAC
>NW_012026835.1:128283-129571 GCF_000956235.1 Wasmannia auropunctata
TTATTATTAAGTTTTATTATTGAGAAGAAATAATAAAAATATTATAAATCTTAAATATTTATTATAACCTCTTATCATTATTATTCTTATTATAATTTGTAATTCTAAGAATATCAATCATGTAGATTTTGTTATTCACTGATTAATACATATCTTATTGTTTTGATGAAAATTATGCACATGAGCACAGATAGTGTATATACGGAGTCATTTATAATTAATTCTCAAAAATGATATTTTGTAATTTAATTTGACCATAGACGGTTGAATTCAGAAAAAAATAACCTTTAATTTGGTAAAGAAAAAAATTTTTTTAATCAAAAAGAAACTTAGAGTGATAAAAGGTATTTTGTTAAATAAAAAATTAAAAAATTTTTTTTCTTTACAACTTGAAAGTACTCTTCAAACCGTACAACTTTTGTTTAAAACATTTTTTTCTATTTTTTATATTTTCGACAATTTGCCACGAAAGAAAAAAACGATTTTTTTTCAAAAGGGTGTTTCACCCCTTAAACCTGAGATTCCGCACATATAAAAAAAATACGTGTCTCTTAGATTTTTATGTTTAAAAACATATTTTAAGGAGAATTAAATCGGTGCCGGACAGTTGTGACATGTCCCTTGTAAGACTTTTAAACGCAAGACTGTCACTGACTAAAAAATGTCTAATTTTAATTTATTTTCATTTTATTTTTGAATAATGCGGACTCCTGCATTCAGATATTTATTTTAAATTAGATTACAACTGATAACTTTCGAATTATACTGTAGTTTGTCTCTTTCTGAATCTAGTTACTACAATGTTACTGATTTTAACATGAACATTATTTCGCCTTTGTCTCTGCCTAAATTTGGGAGGACCGTATGCACAATCGAGCTTACGTTGCGTTTTAGTGGATTTGGATTGAACTATATTTCCTAGATGGTATTTAATAAGCGTTAATTTTTTGTTCTCTCATATTCACCGACTTAATTATACAATGAGAAGATTTTAACATTGAAAATGGCCTAATTATATAGGTCGAAACGTCTGTTGGTTGTTGTAATCACTCGATATAATATTATTGTGAGCATTAAACACCCAGCTCAGGCTCGTAGCCCTCATTTGATTTATTGATTTTATAGATTTGAGCTTTTCAATTTATTATCCATTGTTTTAGTTAAAAATAACTATTTATAATATTAAGTAAAAGCAGTGGCAACTTAAATAAGGTTAAATTTAACCGTCTAGATTTAACAATGTATACGTGTATATATCATTATATTGTGTGTGTGTGTGTGTGTGTGT
>NW_012026835.1:130296-132981 GCF_000956235.1 Wasmannia auropunctata
TGCGCGCGCGCGCGCGCGCGTGTGTATGTGTTATCATTTATTTTAATAAATTAAAAAATATACATAAAAACATATCTATAAAATTTATCTCTAAAGACCTATTTTTGTTTTTATTTTATTATTCACCAACAAGAAAATAAAAAAAAATGTTTTAAATTTAAATTTTTAATCGAAAGAATGGTAGCTCTTTAGAACCAAAATTTATCTGTGAAAGAAACGTTTCAAATCGGTTTATTTCCTTTATTATTAGACCTGCTAAACTCAAAGTTTAAAATTATCCATAATGCGGAGAACTTTATAAAAACAAACTTTCTTTACACAAAAGCCTCGTTTGCAGCCAATATTTTTTACTGAACAAATAATTGTGAAGAAAAAAGAAGTCTTTTTTATTAATATTTTGCATACTAGTATAAACAAGGATGCGTGCGTGAGTGCGTGTATGAGTGCATGTATCGATGTATCTACATTTCTGCTATCACCATCAGCATTAGTTTTATCCAAAATACATCGCGTGAAAGTGCTAAATTTATTCTTCTTGTAGAGTCTAATTCGTTTCGTTAGGTCAGTATGTATGTCATGTCAAACTGAATATATACATTTGGATCTATTTCATCCCATTTATTCATGGAAATGTAGTCTCATGATGGGCGTCCCTCTACCCTTACTTCCTCCCCCTCTTCCTGCCCTCTCCTCCCTCTCACTCTCTCTCTCTCAAATATTAATGAAAGAATACTCCTTTTGTTCACATTTATCATTTTTTCATACTAACTGCAAAACGACATTTTTATGTAAAAAAAATTGCGTTTTCACAAAGTTGCTTGCAATGTGAATAATTTTAAACTTTACATTTGAGTTTAGCAGATCCAATAATATAAAGATAAATCGATTTCAAACGTTTCTCTCACAGGCAAATTTCTAAAGTATTAGCGTTCTTTATTTATTTATTAAATAATTATAAAAAATGTAAACAAAAGTGGAAAAAATATATAAAAAACAGGAGACACATTCTTTTAATTCAAGATGAATAAAAACAGCAAAAAAATTATTATATGTATATCAGGACATTCTCCATATGTTGCCAAAATTTCATAATTTTTTGAAATTCAGAGTTGAAGAAAATTCCTTCCCTTATCAGGCTTTCATCTTTTTAAATAAAATGTATTTTTTGTACTGATAATTGTATCTACAAAATATCATAAAACTTAAAACTTATAAATGTTTTTTTATTAATTTAATATTTCTATTTTATTATATATTTTAATATTTTTATATTATTTATATATTTTAGAATTTATTGATACAACTTCATAAACAGAAACAAAGATATAGTTTAAAACGGAAACGAATTCTAACAAATTCTTAAGAAGAATTCACAATTTCTATCGTCAGAGACTTTTTCATTAAAATTAAAAACTTTAAAATCACTAATCGACTGAAATATCTTATGCTTTGACGTTTGAAAGTATTGACGTTTAAAAAATACACAACAAACCACTTAAAAAAAATCGTCGTCGCATTCATAAGTATAAGATAATTGAAGTCTTGTAACCACAATGTTAAAAATAGCTCCGAAATCTCAGACGGAGAAAAAATTCACCAATCACATTGATCAATTAGTCGAATTGTTAAAATGTGATTATTAATTCTTTCTCCGTTCTTCGAGATCTCGCATTTCTAGCATCGTGAACACAATTAAGGTTTAACGAAAGTTTTGAGAAATTTTCACAAAAGAAAACCGCGAAGCTGTTTTGATAACCCTCGTCGCGTATAAGGTGAGAAGAAGACGATGAACAGCAGAAGTTGGGATAGAGGCAAAAGGGTTAGCAAACAAACATTGTTAATTTGCACATAGCAACCCGTTCCGACCCCTGTTAAAGGCCAAAGGGTCAACATAACCATGGTTACGTGTATGCTCGGTAAATAGTCTGCGCTCCTCTCTATGCCCTCGTACACGCTTGTTGGACTGGCGCTGAGTTTTCAGTCGACCGTGGTCGATGAGCCGCCCCCTCTAACCGACCTAATTGTCTAATTGGCAAATAAATCCCATTGTTTTTTGATCGTTCGATCGATACGCACTACTTGGTTTAACGCAACCGTTCTTTCAAATATCCAGCATGACGCGAACTTTTGTCGATTGAACAAATCAAGATAGGTTCATGCGGTAAATACTTGACACTACGAGTGTCGCTGCACATACAGAGGTATTATGCGTGACCGTTTGCCGAAAGAGACAAAGAGCAAAGGACGTTAAAGGATGCTCTCGAACTTAAGGCTGTTTTCTCATTGCAGTCATATTCAAGTATGATATAAAAAGCGAGAGATCAAGCGAAGCGATAGCGGCGAAACACTAAGTATATAAAAAAAGTCGGGTGATGACCTGCGAGTATACGGCACTGGCATTGTCGAGGCGCTACCAGCTTTAGCTTTATCTCAAATTTTCGCCTCGTCAGATTTCCGATTTAAATATCTCGAAAACAAAAGTTATAATAAAAAATCTAATGACACTTTCATTTATACATAATGTCGATACAAGCTTTCGATTGAGACCAGTCCGAATGAAATCGGTACAGTCAATCTCGAGATCTCGACATCGAGTCTATGAAAAGTGTCACTTCGGCGATTCCAATATTTAGTATTCTTATTTTTATTTATATACATTTCATGGTAAAACTACCAAATAAGAGA
>NW_012026835.1:133001-133400 GCF_000956235.1 Wasmannia auropunctata
TAAACATCATTCGCATAGAGTGTAACGTGACCGCGGGTGCGTATAGTAACGACAAGTGTGTGCATACGATACACGAGTTTTTACCGAGCGTGCCGCCAGGATATAAGATATCGGAAACGCCGGCACAGATCATTTACCTCCCACGGATCATCGCACGGAGCATATCGGATCTGACTATCCGCGTTGTGGATCAAGAAGGTCGATTGCTTGATTTTGGAGAAGAAATCACTGTGAGGTTGCACGTACGGAGACGACAGCGATAACGTGAGATGCTCGTGCTGAATGAGCAGGTGAAACGTACAGAAGACACAATTTTAACTGGAGAGACAACAGTGAAAAACATTCGACCTATCAAGAAGAAACTCACTGCTTCCAACATTGAATTTTTTAAATCTTTGA
>NW_012026835.1:133420-134320 GCF_000956235.1 Wasmannia auropunctata
TCTTCCGAGTATCTGAGATGGCTAATATCCTAAACATTGGAGGGGAACCAGTCTTTAACGACAGTATTGTCAAAATTGAGACTTACACGTACAATCCGTATGCCAATACTACGTTTGAACACAGCGATGAAGTACTCATACAACAGCAGGATTTATACACATTACCATGCGAAAGTTTTCTCTACATCGAAGGAAAATGGTGATTAAGAAAAAGAAGGATGAGTCGATGACAACGCTTGCAAAGAATTGCGTGACGTTCATGTTTGATGAAATTCGAAACGTACTCAACGGTGTGGAGATTGATCGCAACAGAAACGTTGGAATTACCACTATTATCAAAAACTATTTATCGCTAACGTATGGCAAAGCAACAATTTTGCATAATGCTGGATGGGCCTTAAAACCGCACATATCTGAAAGATACTTTAACTTTTGCGTGCCGCTCAACATGTTGCTGGGCTTTTGTGAAGATTACAAACGTGTGGTTGTTAACGCTCGGCACGAATTGATTTTGATACGAGCGCGCAACAATAACAATTGTCTTGTGGGAGACGCCGCGACTCAGCCTGAAGTCGAAATACATAAGGTGCAATGGCGAATGCCTCACGTCATGTTAAACGAAGTCAATAAACTGTCCATGCTACGAACTTTGGAAAGCGGCCGATATCTGAGCGTGTGTTTTTGCTCGTGGGATCTGTACGAGTACCCCTTGTTGCAGAGCACTACCAAGCATTCATGGGCTGTGAAAACTGCAACGCAACTAGAAAAACCACGATACGTTATCTTTGCCTTGCAGACTGGTCGAAAAAACGTCATGTCGAAAGATGCTTCTTTATTCGATAAATGTAAATTAACCAATGTGAAACTTTATTTAAATTTAGAATTTTATCCGTACGACGA
>NW_012026835.1:134567-136967 GCF_000956235.1 Wasmannia auropunctata
TACTACAGCCTATTGTCTCATCTTACACGATCGCGTGATTGAATGTTGCCCATTATCCAACGTTGTGCGCAAAATCACATAAATTGTCACGTCTGCAAATATTCTCATCTTTGTCGAGATAAAAACTGCAACAATTCGCGAGGAGGACATAGTTTCAATAGATTACTCGTCATGATTGTACCAACGTTTGTAGATCTGCAAGGATTCACCGTTGGGAAGAGATTTATCGTAAAAGAAGTGGCGGTCCTGAGAAGAAGTACAGTTTTTTCGCATTACATTTTTGCGAGTCTCATGCCATGGAATTCTTTAACAAAATTCGACAAGTCTGACGCTTCCTGGTTAATTGCTTATCACCATGGATTGAGATGGGAAGACGGGATAATTCCGTACAGCATGGTGAAACGTCTGATTGCAACAACTGTGTTTGGTGAAGAGAATGATACCGACGAGGTTATCGTGTACGTTAAAGGACATCAAAAACGAGAATAGCTCGGTGATATGCTCGATGCGAGAGACGGCGTAGTCATTGAAACTCTGAATGCCAATTACAAAGATATAGTTTCTTTGAATAATCTAAGTGTTATTACTACTATGCGCTGTGGAAAACATGTTAAGAATTGCGCATTACAAAATATATCTAAAATATATAACTGGTGGTCGCACCATCAAATAAAACAATAAAATGTATAATCCTAATATTATAATCAATAAATGTGAAATTTTTAAAATTATATTTCTTTCCCTTTCCTTGTGGTTAAGATCGTATATGTATATGGCACTACTTCATATCAAGATGTGTGCGAGACACGTTTATATTTATTTTATCTTTGACGCGGATACAATTTCTACCTGGCGATGGTCGCGAATGAATAAGATTTCTATGCAGTTAGGAACGATAGTGGTTTGATAGAATAGGTTCAATAGACGGTTCAACAGGCGGTTTGATTGAACAGACATTTCGACAGGCGGTTCGATTAAACAGACAGACAGTTTGACAGATCAACGGTATCGATTCGATAGATCCGCTGTATCGGTTTGATAGAACAGGGGTATCGGTTCGATAGGCGATTTAATAATGGTTTTATACTATGTGTCTTCGTGACATTACCACGACTTTGAGAATGACACGTTGATTTTTATCTTGACTTGTATAAAATATTTAACTAATAAAGGTCGCGAGAGAATATGATTTTCTTTGTAGTTAAGACCAATAGTGGTTTGATAGAACAGACAGATAGTTCGACAGAACAGGGGTATCGGTTCGACAGGCAGTTCGACAGAACAGGGGTATCGGTTGAACAGAAAAGTGGTATCGGATCGATAGGCGGTTCGTTAGCAGTTTCGTAAAAGCATTTTTTAAAGTTACGGCTGTTTCAATAGCGCGGGTTGGGACGGTGGGCCCGCGAGCGGCGGCGGCGGCGGCGGCGAGCGCGAGCGCGGTATCTTTCTTCCCCGCGACACCCGCATCCACGACGCGATTCCCCTCTCCCCGCGACATCCGCACCCACGACGCGGTTCCCTTCTCCCCGCGCATCCCGCACCTACAACGCGATTCCCTCTTCCCCGCGACACCCGCACCTACAACGCAGCTCCCCCCCCCTGCAGACCCCGGGTTAGACCGAGAACCTTCTGAGCGGCTTCCCCCTCTCCGCGAACCCCCCTGCCCCTCACCCCCCCTCGGAGCTCCTTAGTTAGAACCCGCCTATAAGGTAAATATTGATAACAACGGACCCAACCCCAATGATCTTGACCTTCATATATATTGTCAAGGTCATGACCCTGAGTGACTATCAAGAGATTTTAGCCGTTGCTCGTTATTCGTTAAAAAGTTATTAACAAAAAAGTAACAAATATTATTAAATATTATTAAAATAAATATTAACAAATATTAATAAAATACTATCAAATTATTAAAAAAAAGTATGGGCGCAGGCGGGGAGGGGGGTGCAGAGGGAAAGGGCGAAGCCCCTTCTCCCGCCTATTATTTAGCTAATATCTATTGCAGAAACAGAAAATACGTGCTTTAATGCTCCTACTTGTTTAGTAAGGCGAAGATTTAATAAATATTCAACTTACCTAATATACTTTCTACCTTGCGTAGGGGTCTGTCTATTATTTAGCTAATATCTATTGCAAAAACAGAAAATACGTGCTTTAATGCTCCTACTTGTTTAGTAAGACAAAGATTTAATAAATATTCAACTTAATATACTTTCTACCTTGCGTAGGGGTCTGTCTAATCTTTTCGATGTCTATTATTTTTAGTATATTGTAGATTCATCTATTTAGTAAGGCAAAGATTGAATACATATTTCTACCTTGCGTAGAGGTCTATTTAATCTTTTCGGTATCTATTATTTTTAGAATATTATAGACTTATCTATTTAGTAAGACAAAGAT
>NW_012026835.1:137290-138742 GCF_000956235.1 Wasmannia auropunctata
TTAGAAAGTATATTAAGTTGAATATTTATTAAATCTTTGCCTTACTAAACAAGTAGGAGCATTAAAACACGTATTTTCTGTTTCTGCAATAGATATTAGCTAAATAATAGACGGGGGGAGGGGCGGAGCACCTCCCCCCTGCACCCCCACCCCCCGCCAGCGCCCGTACTACCTACTGGCTTTGTCCCCCCAACCCCCCCATTGGGATTATTTTTTTTGTTACTTTTTTTGTTAATAACTTTTTAACGAATAACGAGCGACGACTAAAACCTCTTGATAGTCACTCAGGGTCATGACCTTGACAACATACATGAAGGTCAAGATCATTGGAGCTGGGTCCGTTGTTATCAATATTTACCGCCTATAATATAGCTACTAATACACTGTAGCGTCTCTATTAATAAGTACAAAAACGTCTCCTGATCGTCATGTAGCGAAAAAATATACTTGGCGAGAGACACTACCGCGTCTCCTGATCACAGAGTTACTTTCGTGAATCTCAGTCAACTCCTTCGTACAGATGAATCTTTCAGAAATCGTGAACAACTTGAACATCATGACGGAATTTCACCACTTGAGAACTGGGCTTGTGTCACAATTCCGTCTTGATGCAATGCATTTTCTATATATTGGTGTATTTAAGAGGCTAGTTCATTTTTGGTTGTTTGTTGTTGGTGCATGGAAACTTCATGGAGATATTATTAATCGTATATCAGAAGTCTTTGTAGTCTCTTTTAGGGAATTCTGTCCCCAAGATTTTAATTGAATACCAAGTCTCTAAACAATTTCCATTTATTCAAGGCTACGGAATTCCGTCTCATACTCTTGTATGACGATATTATTGTTTTTAAGAATTTAATTCATGATAACATCTACAAACATTTTCTCTTTTTACATAATGCCGCTTATATTTTGGCTAGTCCTACTTTCGTTCGTTCCCATCTTCATCTTGCTCAACAATTCATTGAAATGTTTATCTCTCACGCAACAATTCTTTATGGAAAGAGTTTTGTAGTATATAATGTGCACTCACTCAGTCATTTATGTAAAGAATGTGAAGAGCATGGTGCTATAGATGACTTCAATGTTTTTCGTTACAAAAACCATCTAAAATTTATAAAAGATTCTCTGAAATCAAGCTGTAAATCATTATAGCAAATAACTAAACGTGATTTGCAAATAAAGAAAAAGGTTGAAATTGTTTTGGATTTAAAACTTAATGAATTTGTGCTTTCTTTAAAACACCACATTGCAGATGAAATCATTCGTGGGGCACAATACCGTAAGGTTGCCATTGGTAATGTTGTTTTCAAATTAAGAGGATGCTGAAAGGTCGGCCAAATTTGTACAAGGTCGATAAAGCAGACTCTTCAGTGTCAGTGGTATCTCTAAATGAACTTTTTACAATATCTTCTGGTCTCATTCAAACACGTGGAATGTCCTTATTTAACT
>NW_012026835.1:139383-141780 GCF_000956235.1 Wasmannia auropunctata
ATACGGCGGGTGGGATAGGACTTCCCATTTCAACGTTTCCAAGTATGTCTTGACCACTTTCGCAACATGGGGTCGAGCATTGTCATGCTGCAAAATCACTTTATCGTGTCTCTCGTTGTATTGCGGCCGTTTGTCTTTCAATGCTCAGCTCAAACGCATCAATTGCGTTCGATATCGATCGGCTGTGATTGTTTTAGTTGGTTTTAACAGCTCATAATACACTACACCGAGCTGATCTCACCAAATACAGAGCATGACCTTGGAGCCATGAATATTCGGCTTGACCGTCAACGTGAAAACATGGCCGGGAACTCCCCATAATGTTCTGCGTTTGGGATTATCGTAATGAACCCATTTTTCGTTCCCAGTTCACAATACGATGCAAAAATAAAGCAAGTAATGCCTCCAATTCTGCATCTTCGAAAACCTTCTCTCTTCCACCGCTACGCCGATCTTCAACGTCAAAATCACCGTTTCTTGAAGCGTTGAAATCACTCACGACACGTTCTTTCAAATAATAGCGGCCTCACTATAAGTATTTGAGAGCATTCGATGAGCCTGAGCCGCAGATTTCTTCATATTGAAACAGAAAATTAAAACCTCCTGCAAATGACGAGAATTTGACTCGTAAACTGGCATTTTCATTCGAGAATAACTTTATGATGCAGACACAAATCGACTAATGTTTCTATAGAGTTGTGTTGACAGATGCCCAAGTTTATTGTATAACATCTATGATTTTTATTTCGATCACCACTTACCGCTAAAGCCATTTATAGGAAAACGGCGGAAGCAAAGTTGTACACTTAGCCTGTTTTCTTCGTTCAGATAGTTCTCCAAAAGCCCGCGCCGATTTTTCTGGTTTTTTAGCTGATTCCAATTATGAAACTGAGGTTGAGCAAGATATGGGTCGAGGAAAGAGAAGAAAGAGAGCTCGGCAAATTTCATCATCAGACAGTGATTCCAATATGCCATTAAAACGATTAAGAACAACATCCCTGCTCCCCCTGCTGTGATTTTCAAAAAAACTATTTGTAATTCTCAGAATTATGATATTGATTCAAATCTTAACGTCCCTTCAAAACAGTTAAAGAGAAATATCCCTTCTTTCACTCTGAGCAAGTTAAATGAGGATAAAAAGCTGCAAGAGGAAAGAATGATTATTAAAAGAAAAGAATTTTAAACATTCTCGCGCAAACTTGACGGAATTAAAGGAAACAATTCAAAAAGCAAAAGATACTACAGCTTCTAAAATTAAAAGACCAGAATCACTTTTTTAAAGCAAGATTATAAAAAGGTCCTTGAAACCTGTATCATCATCAATATCTCCCATATCTTCTTATTCAAATTTATCTGTAAGAAGCCTTGCAAACTATGATAAAGCTATTTAGGGAGACATGACTTCTCCTTTAAAGGTGCAATCTGTAATACAAAATGAAATATCTGAAGACAGTTCGTTGGATCTTGATGATCCAATTTCAACGCGTAAGATCATATTTTAACTGATAATATTAACTGTATATTTTCTGATGGAGACACAATGCAGTCCAACAACAGTAGTTCAAAACGTAATGATCTATCAAAATTATCATACCGACGTACACTATTTAAGGAACAGTTACATAATAAGGGTAATATTTTGTTGTCATACAAATGTAAAATACATATTTGTTTTTATTATTTACATTACTATAATTTTCCTATTTGTTGTAGAGGAAACATTGTTCCTACTAGAAAAAAAGTTCATAGGACACTTGTTACAGTGGGAGAACTTTCTGGGAAGATAGACATTCTTATCATGAATATGAGCAAAATCATGAAGGTTATAATACCCTCAGAAAAAAGAATTTCGCGTCTTGAGAAAATGCCAACATTGCCATTAGATACAAAACAACATTTAAAAGAATTTGAGAAATTTCTAGAACTGGATTCTAATTTGACTTCTGTTGTAAGTATAATTCATCTCTAGATATTTAAGGAAGTTTCTATACATATACAGGGTGTCCCAGAACTGGCGTACCGCCAGAAACCAGCGTATTCTCCGTGAAATTCTAAGACAGAAAGTTCTTGACCAAAACGTGATCCGATGAATAGAATTTGAACGGTAAGCTATTGAAGTTCACAAATGGGCGCGCGTGGAATTCGCGCGGTCAGGATCGGCACGACCGAGACTGGTGCGATATACTTCAGACACTTGCTCGTGTCATAAACACGTTTTTTATTACTCTGCTTTGCATTTAATTTAATTAATTAGTCAAAAATATTTAAAATACATGATGAATTTGTTATAGTTTAAAAATTGTTTAAAACATGTGCAAATTATTTAAACAATATTAACACTTTAGAAAGATTTTTATTATTTTTAAATAATTTTTAAACTATTATAACAAATTCATC
>NW_012026835.1:141800-142760 GCF_000956235.1 Wasmannia auropunctata
TTATTTTTAAATAATTTGCACATGTTTTAAATAATTTTTAAACTATTATAACAAATTCATCATGTATTTTAAATATTTTTGACTAATTAATTAAATTAAATGCAAATCTCAGGAACACATTCTTAAAAGGAAATCCGGTAGAGGTGGGACACCCTGTATATATATTATATGTTTTTGTTTACAGTGTCACTACATGTCTAATTATATGAAACGAGATGCAAAAAATCCCGAAAAAAATGCAACAAATATGTTAACTAAATTAATCTGTAATACATTGGCAAGTGAAATGAATTGTAAAGGAGGTAACTTGAAAATTGATGTTAAAACTCTTAAACTGTACAACTTGTTTCAAGGTAATTACTAATACATCAGATTTATTATTATTATTTTCATATAAAAAGATGGAAGATGTTTTGTATTCACATACAATGTGTATGTGTATTTTGTAGGGACTCTTCAAATGACCTTTCCGGAAAGTGATCTCACTAACAAGGGAAGTTTGCGAACCCGAAAATTCAGAAAAATCTGACTCTTGGTGTAAAAGTAGAGCAGTTCATCTGTAGCATAAAATTATTTTTCGTTGGTGCTTAAATTCGTTTTAAAGAGATGAAACAATCCCTTGAAAAAAATCGGTTTTTTTCTTCCGACGTGAATAGCGTCGAAACTATGAGAGATAAAAAAAAATACGAAAATCAAGAAGAAGCGTTAAAGAGCCAACGCAGGGTGAACTTTGCTTAAGTGAATATAGTTCTCACATCAATAACTTAAGAATAAATACATAAATTACAATACAACGAACAAAACCTCTGACGTTTCGACCCTAAATATGTGGTCATCTTCAGAGAGGTAAGCGGTAACGCATTATATATGAAACATGACTTACAAAATCTTCTTATGTTCTTATAATACTATTCGCAAAATTAACAATCCAGGCAGTATTAATCAGATCGGAAGAGCACA
>NW_012026835.1:144023-144658 GCF_000956235.1 Wasmannia auropunctata
ATCAAATTTTGTCGAGAAATAGAGAAAAAAAACAATTCATTTTTCATATTGTAACCCATAAAGAACTCAGTATCCAAATGTCCAAAATCTACTCTTATTAAGGATTTATAAAATTACAATAGATTTAAATATTACAATAGATTGTAAAATATATAGATGCAAACAATATATTGATATCTTTATTTTCCCGCTTGCTTATAAATATAAAAATACGATATATTCCGTATACACATATATTATATATATATATATATATTGCGACCGCACTCACGAGCGTGGTGCACTTCGTCGCTCGTCCGACCCGCGTAATTCCGCGAAAACGATAAAAGGAAATCTAATGCGCGATTAACCGTAACTCAGGCATCTCGCCTATCGAAAACGGGAACAAAGTTGGGCGCCAGGCACGTTATAGAGAGTGCCTCTCTACTGAAAGATCTCGTTGTTCGGAAATCTAATGACTCAAGAAAGAATTAACCACGCGATCAGGTGCGAATTCGATACAGCGGTCGGACAAGGACAGCGATAACCGGTTGCTCAGTTACGATAATGGTAAAGGGGGTGATTCGAAGGAAAACGGTCAAGGTTCGGGGAGCGAGAATAGGCTGAAAGAAACGACAGTAATTAGTAACAATAAG
>NW_012026835.1:144678-145278 GCF_000956235.1 Wasmannia auropunctata
TAGAACGACAAGTCTGAACGCGAGTTCCTCGCGGCCCTTCTGACACAAGTATAAATTGGCGGCTTTACATGAGTACGTTCGTCTCACCGAAAACTCCTCGAAAACGGGAACGGTAGCTCGTCTCGGCCGCAGCTGGATCCTACGCGGACAATCAGTATCTCTCACAATGCCCGTCCTGCGTCCTTCCACTACGCTAACCACAGCACAAGTGCCGAGGGCTGCTGCTTCCGTGAGCTCGGTGGGCCGGTGGGCCCACGTGGTATCTTCTTCCGCGCCCCTAATTGGCGGGCGTGCGACCTCCGCGAATCGCGCGAGGTGCGTAGCGCCGCGGGTCCTGCGTCCCCGCGCGCGACATTCAAATTAGCGGCGGTATCCTTCTCGTCGGAGGTACCATCAGGTGCGCTCCCGGGTTGGCACGCTCAGGCAGCTCACCCTCCGGGACAGATTCTATTGAGGGGCCGTCCCTGGCTGCCGGTCTGATCCTCCGGGGCGCCCTGTCGCGTTGCCGACTACGGGGTCTCTCGCCCGATCTGGGGGCGTAGGGTGGCCATCCCCTTCGTCCTCGCCTTAGCTGACTCGCACCGGAACCTGGAATGAAGC
>NW_012026835.1:145298-145734 GCF_000956235.1 Wasmannia auropunctata
GGACGAATATTACATTCGAAAATACAGACGAGAATACGGTAATCGACGGGAATACTTGAGACGCGCAACAATGCAGCGTACTCGGCGTGACGGACTCGCAATTCGCGCTTTTCACGATCGTACGACAAGATCGTGTCTCGGAAACGGGAAATCAAGAGCGGTTTCTCTTTCGGCGGTACGACTCGCAGATTACCGGCCCATCCGCGTGACATGCGAAATCATGAAGCATGCAGTGCGGGCGTGATATTCGCGGGTACGCCGGCGCGGAGCGCTCGGCGTACACGGGCAGCGTGATCGACACAGCGAAATCGAAACTCGGGAACTAAT
Source organism: Wasmannia auropunctata (assembly GCF_000956235.1). NCBI lineage: Eukaryota > Metazoa > Arthropoda > Insecta > Hymenoptera > Formicidae > Wasmannia > Wasmannia auropunctata. Next base: position 145,626 of record NW_012026835.1, read on the forward strand.
ATGTCCCGCGGGATTCCGTGATCCCGGAGACTCTCTCTAAATCTCGTAACTGGGGCACGTAATAACTTCGTATAGCATACAACTGAGTCGACAAGGCACACAGGGGATA
>NW_012026835.1:147003-154536 GCF_000956235.1 Wasmannia auropunctata
TAAAAATAGTATCATTGGTCAACATTTACTAAGAAAATCATTTAATCTTTATTCAGAATTCTTTTCACCGGATTTTTTGTGAAAAAAAATATTTGTTTCAACTTTAACAGGATTGTGCCACGTCTTTCCGTTATCCGATCGAACTCAGCTTTTACACAATTTTTTTTCTCACAAAATGGAACAATTTTAGGGGGCGTCGTGAAAAAAATTCGGAAAAAATTTTTCACCAAGTATAAATAAGGTCCACCCTAATGTGCACACTATCTGTACTCGCTTACGCTGCGCGCACCGAGAAAAAAAAACTTAATCGCAAAGGGATAAACAGCAACTTTTTTTTAAGCATATGATAAATTAAGTAAATTTTCAGTTTAGTTATTCATCTCTGAATTTTTTTTGAGACATTTATAGAAAAAAGTATGGGGGGATTGTATATGTATCTAACTAAGACATACCAAATGATAACATCTGCTGTGATAATTTCATATGTATCGTTTTTTTAGAGGATCGTTTTATTAATTATTAGAGTAATTCAGATTTTTGTTAAGTGTAGTCCTTTCGAAGAATGTTTTATGTGTACATTAATACATACTAAGAGAATCTTTATGTATACTGTTTACACCAAGAAATGGTATTTTGATTTAAGTGATATAATATTTTAATAAAAATAATATAATATCTATTTCTTTTTTCCTGTTATTTTGTATAAATTTTAGACTTCTTAGAGTGTTACTCTCTTCAGCCAATAGTTGAATCTTGTTTTGTTTTACTCATGCTAAGTAAGATTATCTTTACTTGTATTTTGTAGTTTATTTATTATAATGCTATTATGTCGCTTTTATGAATATGTTGAAGAATTTTAGAGCACAATGGATCTATAGGATTTAATTTTAAAAGAAGCCATATTCTTGGATTCCCTATTTTCAAACAGCTATGCTGAAGCAAGATATTTTCATATGCTCCTACTGTATAGAGCGTTTTATGCCGTTTCTACCAATGTAGATTAACTTTAAAATTTTCGGTTTAACTTACTCTTTATCTTTTTCTAATTCTTAGAACTAGAAAATGAAAAGGGGACCTCCGTTTCCGGTTGAGTATCGGTGAGATAGCGAAGTTTTGCGAGTGAGAGTAAAGTGTGATAGTGGAGGGCTGAGTGAGGTGGAGAGAGAGTGCGAGTGAGAGAGTGAAGGATGGAGTGCGGGCAGAGCATACAGGTGAAGGGAGAGTAGTACGGAAGGGATAAGAGTAGGGAAGGAAGGGAAATAGGGGAGGTAAGAATGAGGTTAGAGTGTAGAGAGAGTAGAGTGTAGAAGGAGTGAGCAGGTGTGAAGGAAAGGGAGTAGTCGCGGAATAGGCAAGATATAGAGGGGTGACAGGCAGGAGGATAGCGGCGCGACAGTCGTGAAATGGCAGCAGGCGGCAGCATGATGGACAACTGGTTAGGGAAGATGGAGGGGAAGAAGAAACAGTATGGGAAATATTGAGGAAGCAAAGAGGAAAAGGTAGCAAACAGGAAGAGACTCGTTGGAGGGGGAGGGGGCAGAAGGAGCTTTTAAGAGAAGTAACAAAACGATGAGATCGCCAGGAGGAGAAGAGGGGAAGGGGGAATTATTGTGGGGATGGAAAGAGGAGATGAAGTAGGAGATAAGAGACGTGAGAGAGGAAATAGAAAGGGTGGCGGAAGGACAGAAGGAGGTGGTGAGAAAAAAGAGAAAATGAAGGAAGAATTGAGAGTTAGAGAAGAGAAATGGAATAGGGAGAGAGAGGAATTTAGAGAGAAGATAGAGAGAATAAAAAGAGAGTTGAAAGGGCTGAAGATAGAGAAGGGAGGGGGAGAGAAGGATATAGGAAGAGCACAAGGAGAGAGAGGGATGAGTGAAAGGATTATGGGAGCGGAACCGGAAGAATGGATGAAAAAAGTCAGGCAGTTAGAAAAGAGATGGGAAAGAAAAGAAAGAGAGAATAAGAGAAAAAGGATAGGAGGAAAAGGAAGTTCGAAAGAGAGAGTAGAAGAAATACTGAGGGGATTGAGAGTGGAGGTTAAAATAGAGGATATAAGGAAAATAGATGTAGAAAGAAGAGGAAAGGGAGATATGGTAGTAATAAGGGTGGGGAGTGAAGATATGAAAAGAAATATATTATTAAATAAATGGAGGCTGAAAGGTAAGAATTGGTGGATAGAGAAGAATTTAACGTGGGAGGAAAAAAGAATAAGGTGGTGTATTAGGCAAGTGGCGAGGAAAGAAGGGATGAAAGGAAGAAGGGTAAAGGCGGAGCAAGGAGGAATGTGGATAGACTGGAGTATGGTGGAGGTGGGATGAGGAAAGAAATGAATTGAGGGACGCAAAGGGGAGGGGCTGGAAAAATGTAAAAACGGAAAGAAGACAGAAGCAGGGGGTAGAGGAGGGAAAAGGGGAAGGGTAGAAAATGAAGGGAGAGGAGAGATGGGGGAGTATGAGAGAGAGGGGGAGAGAGAGGGGAAAAGGGAAAGGGATGAGCGAAGCTTGGTGGAGGGAGAGGGGAGTAAAAGCAATAGGGTGGCTTTTTGAAATGTGGCGGGACTAACCAACAAGGGGAGGAATTTTTGGGAAGAGATAAGGAAATGAGATATAATTATAATGAGTGAGACATGGTAGGACGAAAGAGGACGGAAAAAAGGCAGGGAGTTTTTGCCGAGGGGATATAGACGGAGGGTACAGCTGGCAAAGAGGAGGAATAAAAAGGAAAGAGCGATGAGGGGAAGTGAGAACGGAGATTAAAATGGAAGAGACGGACGCAGAAGGGGAGGAAGGGATAATGGTGGCTGAGGTGGAATTGAATAGGGAAAGGTGGCGAATGGTAGGGGTATATATTAATGGAGATTTGGATAAGAAGTTGGAAGCGGTAAGAAGATGGATGGAAGAAAGAGAGGAAGGGATAAGAACCTCAATAGAAGGGGATTTCAACACTAGAAGGGGTGAGGAGGGAGGGGGAGTGGGGAAGCAGGATTGGGAAGGGGAAGAGAGCGGAAGAAAATCAAGAGACAAGAAAATAAATAAAAAGGGAAGGGTACTGTTGCGGAGTATGGAGGAGGTGGGATGGGCGATATTCAACGGCAATGTGGAAGGAGTCGAAACGGCGATTGGACATACACCGGGGAGAGGGAGGAGCAGGGATGCCAGGAAAATCTTTAACAGCCACTGGCTGCAAGTGGAGAGGGTAGGCTGCAGCCGCCAGCAGCCAACAACTTAAGCCATCGCGGTTGCCAGCCTACTTCCTCCACTTGCAGCCAGTGGCTGGTAAAGGTTTTCCTGGCATCTCCGGGGAGGAGTCAGTTATAGATTATGTGATGGAAAGCATAGAGACGAGAGAGAAAGTAGAAAAGATGAAAATGGAAGACTGTGTGGACTTAGACCATTAGTGAGGTGGATAAGAAGGAATAAGGAGGACGAAAAAAAGGGGGGGGTGGAAAGAAAATGAAATGGGTTTGGAATGAGGAAGATAAAGAGGAATTTAGAAAAGCCTTGGGAGAAATAAAAATAGGAAACGGTAAAGTGAAAGAGGTTTGGGAAGGAATGAAATGACAGGTGGGAAAAATTCTCGAAAGAGGTAGTAAAAAGGAAGAGGAAAAGGTAAGGAGAGGTTGGTGGGATAAAGAGTGAAGAGAAAAAAAGAAAGGTTAGGAGGGAATTGAGATGAAAAAAGGGGGAGGGGAGCGAGCAAGTGTATAGAAAGAAGAAGCTATCATATAAAAGACTAATAGAGGATAAAAAAAGAGAAGATAATGGGAGATGGGTGTTGCGTGTGCGCCAACAGGAAGGATATAGATAACGTTAGGCGTACACGAAGGAGACACGAGAGTTACGGCGAGAGTTCGCCATTAGCCTTTTACTAGAGCATACGGTTCTTTCCAGATTGAGAAGGAAAGAGAATCGCCCGATATAACCTTACTGCAAATTTCCTTCGCGCTTCTTTGAGACAAAGCCAGCGAGCTTAATGACTTGAGCCAGAAATTACGAAATCTGATGATCGAAGCTGGATCAGAAGATGTTATGTGTAAGGAAATAGAACATACAGACGAGTACGCAGCGAAGTATCATCAAACGAAAATCGAGTTGACTCTTTTAACGGAACCGTAAAGTACGCATAATCTACCGGTTGCAGTTGCACTTCAACGATCGTTCCATGTAAACGCAACTACACAGGAAAGTATACGTGCGTTAAAATTATCGAAAATTGAACTGAGGAAATTTGGCGGAGAAATTAAAAATTGGTTTCCGTTTTGGAGCTCATTTAAAAAGATTCACAAAGATACAGCGCTAACAAGAGAAGATAAATTTCAGTACAGTCCACAGTAAAAGACTCGCGTGCATTCGAAGTAGTAAATAGCTTTCCATTTACAGCAGCTAATTACGAAAAGGCTCAAAGTCTTGAGTCACGTTTCGGCAAGAAAGACTTATTAATCAAATTCTATGTTCGTGAACTCTTGAAATTGATTCTAAGCAAGAGCAAAAATGTGTCGCTCACGTCTATTTACGATAAATTGGAAACACATATTCGAGCGCTTGAGACATTGGGTATAACGACGGATATGTGCGCTGCCATGTTGTTTGCTCTGGTAGAGTCCTCCTTGTCAGAGGAAACTCTCGAACATGGCAGCGAACTATGACGCAGTTAATTACTCATGCTGATGCATCTGTTGTAAATCTCACAGCAAAGGATTGTCTTACTAGTTGTTTCAAATGCTTGAAAATAGGACATAGTTATAAGAGATGTCGCAGCAAAGAAAAAATGCCCGTGGTGTGGAAGAGGACATTGCTTTTTGATGTGTCGAGATTTGGCAAGTAAGAACGAGCCGAAACAAACCAGTGAGAAAAACACTGCTGAACAATTTTTTAATGAAGGAAATAGCTATCTCACTAACGTTTTGTCAAGTGCCAAAGTATTTTTGCCTATATTGAGAGTTAAGATGCGTGGTCCGAAGGGTATTGTAAATGTTCGCGCTGTCATCGATACCGGGTCTCATAAGTCTTACGTTTTAGAAAAAGTAGCAAGAGATCTTGGATATAAAGCGAAGAACAAACCATGATACACTTACTCTTTGGTGGAACCAAGACTAAGTCTCGAAGACATAAGACTTGCCGCATCCAGGTTAATGATATAGGCAAAACATACAGATGCGATTTCATCGCCTTGCAACAGGATGTTTGCCAGAATGTTCCAGGGTAATCCGTGGTCCATGGATGGATGTACTCAAAGGAAAGGATGTGCATCTAAGTGATACGGGTGAAGACAAAGAACCCATTTCATTGTTGATTGGAGCAGACGTCGCTGGAAAGATTTTTACGGGTAATGTTCTTCAAATCAACCAAGGCATAACGGCTCTCGAAACGAAGTTTGGTTGGACAATTTTGGGCAAGAATTTAGATGACAGTGAGACCAATGAAGCTTTGATGGTAATCTCTATGTTCTCGCAAGAGGCTAACGTATCAGATCTATGGAAGCTGAATGCTTTAGGCATTACCGACTCCTTGGAAAGCGTTACAAAGGAAGTACGTCAAACTAAAATCAGAGTTTCAAGAAAGGACGAGAATCAACCAGGAAGGTCTTTACGAAGTCCTTTTGCCTTGGAAAGAAAATCATCCAACTTTGCACGACAATAGAGATTTAGCTGAGAAGAGATTGAACTACGTTACAAAAAAACTACGGCACCAGAACCTATTTGACAACTACAATACAGTTCTGAATAATTGGCTCACCGAGGGTATTATAGAGAAAGTACCCGTGCAGGAGGTCACGTGGAGGGGATATTACCTTCCACATAGACCGGTTATTAAGACAGAAGGAACCACCAAAATTTGACCGGTCTTTGATGCTTCAGCTAAGATTCGCCTTCACTCAATCTAGAGGCCAGTCTAGAGGCTAGTCCCAACCTTATTGAACTCATTTCGACACAACTCCATAGGTTTCGAGAAAAGAAGATAGGTGTTACCGCGGATATTACAAAGGCTTTTCTACAGATCAGTGTCTCGTTTTCAGATAGGGATGTGTTGAGATTTCTCTGGTGGAACACCGATGGAAATATAGTGACATACCGACATCGTCGAGTCGTCTTCGGTGTGACAAACAGTCCATTTTTACTGGAAGCCACCCTAGAATTACATATTAAGAAGACTTTGAGTTCCAATGTTTTGCCATACGAACGCTCAATCTGTGAAAAATTGGAAAAATCCTATTACGTTGACGACTGTGTCACCAGTGTCGACTCGTACGCTGGTTTTGAGATTTTTCAAGAAAAAGGCTGTTCTCTTTTAAGGTGAAGCTAAATTTGATTTACGGGATTGGAGATATACTGGAATGAATCCGGATAATCGATCTATAGTGCTCGGACTTGTCTGGGACACCGGAAGCGATACACTCTCGTTGTCGGGTTTTCCCTCGCAACTAGTTTTGGAAAAAATAACAAAAAGGGTCATTCTATCTTACGCTCAAAAAGTACTTGATCCTCTCGGATTTATATGTCCCGTACTATTAAAACCTAAGTTATTGTTACAGCGCCTATGGTATCAAGGAATGGATTGGGACGCAAAAGTCGATTTAGAAGCTAAAGATGAATTTTTAGAATGGACACAGCAGTTGGATCTCCTAGGCGTGTTTTAAGGTTTCCGATGGATTTTTGACAAGAAAGAAGATGTCAGATCAATATCGCTTCACGTTTTCGTAGATGCAAGCAAGGATGCTTATGTGGCAGCACTCTTTGTACAAATAGAATCAGATGTGGAAACTAAAGTACATCTTATTGAAGCCAAAGCGAGAGTTGCACCTAAAGAAAAGAAAACTGTACCGCGCCTTGAACTGCTCGCCGCTTCTATTGGAACAAGAATGATGCACTCTTACACCAAAATCATGGATTATCAAGATGTCGAGAAATACTTCTGGAGCGATTTGACTACCGTTCTCACGTGGATAAGAGGAACGAAACAATGGGCAGGCTTTGTATGGAATTGCGTCCAAGAGATCAGAGGTCTTACCGACATCAAGTCTTGAAGATACGTGCCTGGAACTTTGATTCCTGCGGATTTACCTTCCCGAGGATGTGACGCCAGAAGACTCCTTGAGTCGAAATGGTGGGAGGGGCCTGGTTGGCTAAAGCTTTCCCCCAATCAGTGGTCTAAGGAGAGAGAAGAAATTGACGAGGCGGTTAATACAGAATTACGCAAAATCGCCCGAACGACTTCCGATCTCTCAACAAAGAAATCCTTCCTCGAGATTACAGAAGAAGCTGTTCTGATCAACTCCACAGAAAACACCAAAGAAAAGAATATTCCATGGTATTTAAGAAAATGTTCGGACTACTCGAAGATCTTACGCACAGTCGCATAGATACTGAGGTTCATCAACAATTGCCGAAGGATTCGTGTACATCGAGATACTGAGTTGAATGCAAAAGAAATTGCTGCAGCCGAACTGCTTCTCTGTAAATTGACACAAAAGGAATCATTCCTGGGAGTAAACGACTCGCGATTGCAAGGATTAAATGTTTTCGAGGAAGATGGA
>NW_012026835.1:158376-160380 GCF_000956235.1 Wasmannia auropunctata
TGCTGGCAGTGAATTTTGGAACACAGCCATTGACGACATAAGAAGACTAGAGTCAAAAAAGTCTAGTAATAATAGTAACATTGAAGAAAAAAACTATCGTTTAGGGAATAATCAAATTGAGAAAACATCATACGATAATCGATTTTATTAAATAAAAATAATCGATATCAAAATAATCGATGCGATATCGCCCATCCCTATGATATAGTACTATTAGCGGAAGACGAGGACAATATGAAAAATATGTTAGTGAGGCTGGAGAGATATATGGAAGGGACTGGAAGTAAATGTAAGCAAGAAAGATAGTTAAATTTAAAAAGGGGAGAGGGAGGAAGAGAAAGGTGAACTGGAAATGGAAAGGGAAGGTAATTGAGAAAGTAAAGGAGTATAACTATTTGGGGTATGTGGTGCAGAGCAAAGGGGGCCATTAAGGCAGGAAAGACAGAGGAACAGGGTAAGAAGAGATGCCGCGGTGATGGGGAAGGTATGGGGAATAGAGAAGAGAAGGTTTAAAAGGGAATGGGGGAAAAGGTTATGATTTGATGCACTGGTTTAGTCTGTGATAGGATATGGAGTGGAAGTTTGGGGGTAGAAAGAAAGGGAAAAAGTGGAGAGAATACAAGAAAGGTACTTGAAATGAATCATAGGAGTTGAGTGGGGCACATCAGGATACATGGTAAGGGAAGAGTGGCAGAGAGGGAAATTAAGAGAAAGGGCGGGAAGGAGGGCAGTGGGTTTTGAGAGGAGATTGAAGGAAGAGAGGAGAAGTGAGTTGGCAAGGTGTTGGGAAGAAATAAGAGCAAGAGGGAGGAGTGGGAGAATATTGTCAAAATGGGAGAAAGTTTTTTTGAGGATAGAAGATTGGAATTGAAATTTGGTAGGGTACAGAACAAGAGGAAGGAATAGTGGAGGCGTTAGTGAAAAAGGAAAAAGAACTGCAGAGAGAGGAAAGATGGGCGAAGATAAAAAATCAAAATACAATGAGGTATATAGGTGGATAAAGGGAGAGGGGATACCGGGGTACATAAAAATGGGATGGGGTGAGAGTAAATGGCAAAGGGTGGCAAAATTTAGATTGGGAAATAGAATGATAATAATTATTGGATGGAGGACAAGAAAAGAGAGTGCAGGCTGTGTGACAATGGGAAAGAAACTTGGGAACATGTGTAGGAGGATTGCGCTAGCTGGGGAGAAGGCAGGGGATAGCAGGAAATGATGGGAGTGGCGTTCATAGAGGATGGGAAAGGAGAGGAATGGCTGAGAAAATTGGAGGCGGAGAGGGAGGGAAAAAAGGGAGAGGAAGATGAAGAGAGGAGGGGAGAGGGAATGAGAGGGAGGATGGAGGGAGAGAGAAAGAGAGAGAATGAGAGAGAGAATCGCAAAGAAAACCGGAATCGGAGATCCCTGATAGGATAGATGGATAGGGTAATGGCGGCGTGTGTGTGTATGCGTATACAATAGGATAGGTTAGAAATAAGAAAGTAGCGTAAGTTAGAAAATAAGTTGTTAGGATAAAGCTATAGAATTAAGTTGTTTGTAAACTAAATTGTAACTCTAAGGGGAACCAATAAACCATATATATACAGGGTGGATCATTTTAATCCATCCAGTCGAATATCTCGAAAATCAAGCTCGGGAGAGAAAGATTTTTTAGGCAAAAGTTGTAGGGTTTCGAGGGGAACATAAGATGATAACATTGGTTTGACTCCGAGTGGCGTCGTCAAGGTCAGGACAAAGTCACTTTGAATTTTTTAAATGGAACCCCCAATTTTTTATTACATGTTATTATAGCACGCCTCGAGAACTTTTCAAAACACATAAATGAAATATTTTTTTATAAAATAAATTTTGAGTTATAAAGCTTGAAAGTTGGAGTACTGTCGGCATTAGCATCATCCAAGGTGTCCAAACACTAGCTAAAACCTTTTGAATGTTGTTCAGAATCATGACATTAATAAAGGCCAACGACCTTGGCCATCTTTAGCTAGTGTTTGGACACCTTGG
>NW_012026835.1:160400-161322 GCF_000956235.1 Wasmannia auropunctata
GTAATCTTTATCTAATAAATTTGTCTTTAATATCTTGTATATAAACTCATTACTAGAAAGAAACCTGAGAGCAGCTATTCGGCCTCTTTCGTAAGACCATCAAGAACTATTTAAGAAATTATAAACTTATATATGTCTTTATTTATACTTTTATACATATATTTATTCTGTTATATCTTTACATTATATTTTACATCTTTATATATATAGTACGTATCACATGTATTTCTCACAAATTTTGATTTTTTAAATGAGTATTATATACTTGACACATGTAATCATATACAATATATCACATGTATATATTCTAAATTGCTTTCAAATTTGCTTTTCTTATGACTAAATGGGTATCAAGTATCACATGTATCACATTGATATATCATATACATATAATAATAAAAAATTAAAAAGAATTCAGTATCTGAATTAGAAAGATTTGGAGTAATAACAGAAAGAGAGCTTTCTTCAGTCTTCACTATATAGTACATTTTCAATAAAATTAACTTCCACTTATATTAAATTAACTTTTACTTAAAAAAAAATAAAATTTTAGAAATATTTTACTTTAACATTAAAATAAGATTACATGATATTTACATTAGATTTAATCTAAATATAATATATTTCCATAAGATTCTTATGTAAATATTATGTAATTTTATGTTCTTTAACCAAAATAATCATTGACATATTAAGTAAGCTTCCAATCTTCACAAGTTAAAGACCCAAGAAATAGTAAAATATTAAGTCTAGATGGTGTCAATCGATTTCTTAATTGTGATTTAATAATACCTGCTTTCGAAAATAGGCGTTCAGAAGGAACAGATGTCGCGACAATTGCTAAATATTTTTGTGCAATGTTAAATAATACAGGATACGCATGTTTTAAAGTTTGCCACGCCTGTAACGGATTATGGTTTCG
>NW_012026835.1:161511-164298 GCF_000956235.1 Wasmannia auropunctata
TCCATCGAAATCAATAGAAATTTCGAAAATGTTCGACTTTTATTTTCGACATCGAAACGACGTCTTTTTGAGAAACTATTTCTGATTGGGTATACTGTACCGAACACTTCCAAGCTACGCTCACGGAATTAGCCGAAATCAGCACGGAATTAGCCGACATCAGTGTAATATTCCTACGCCTATGGTACTGTCTCTTTATCGTTATTATCACTTGCCCTCGCAAAAGACTCCGTCCATGTATTCTTAGGTCTATGACAGCTCTCTGACACTCTATCGTATATGCTATATATATTCGTCAATCTTCAAAAATTAATGTCTGGTTTACGATTACGAATTTTGCAAAATGGTAGAGGACTTTTCGATTCAGTTTAGTCCGTTCTACCTACCCATGAACGATGATACACCTATTATGAGACACCCTGTATATATGTATACGATATCTAACCTTGTTTGACATATGGTAAAAAACAAAGACAGATATAGAATATCACCGAGTAGACCAAACTACGCATTGTGCGATCCACGTGTTTCGTTTAGTTTTGTTTGTTCTATTTGCTCTAATATTTTGCATTGTTCGCATTAAAAGAAAATAAACAGTGAAAAATTGTAAGAGTGTGAGGCAATTAAATCATGCCACGTTGTATAGCTCCAGGATGTACTTCTGGATACGATTCCAATACAGAAAAAATATACTTTTTTTGCATACCCAAAGATGAAAATCAAAGAACATTGTAACTGGCAGCATTAAAAAGAAAAAAATTTATTATTAAACATAAACAGACTTTATGTGAAAAACATTTTACATCTAAAAATATTTTGTGGAGTCAAACAATTTGTGACAAAAAAGAAAATATTCTTGGCAAAGTAAGTTTTATTTCTAAGTTATTATTTGTCTTTAATTAATATAAAACTCATTGAATTTATATTATACTACATTCATGATCTGCAAATATTTCAATCATATTAATTTGTGACAACCGTTCGTTTCAGCGCTCGGACTAGCTCGCCGGAGCCAGGGCTAAAACGCGGTTCGTGCGGAGGGAAAGGCGCGGGATTAGAGTAATCGGAGACTTGAGATTTGGTGGCAATAATCTACGTTTATTTCGTATCGATGGTTGTCAGGCGCCCCCCTGGAATGGAGGCCCTGTTACATCAAAATTTGGAATGCGCGGACGGACGTATTTACAGCTATGTACAAGACGAGTACTTATTACGCGAGGCCTTTGGCTCCGTGCTCGCGTCGGTGGGGTCGGTCGGACGGGCGGCACGCTGAAAAAATTGTCGGCACTGGCCTGGAGCGGGTGTTTCGTACGCCGGCCGTGCCCCAGACACGGTAGCGTAATCGCTACCCTGCCTTCGTGGCGTGGGTACGAAGGTAGGGAGCCGAACCTCTGCGTGCACGGTGTCTAGATAGCTAGACTCGAGGCCACGAAAGCATGACCCCGATGTTGCCGAGCGGTTCGATATAGGATGGGGTCTTATTGGAGGCCCGTGATGTCACGAGAGAGGCAGCGCAAATACGACCTCTGTTTCCTTCGAGTAAGTGGCGAAACTCAGGCGGACGAGGTGGCTCGCTCGCTGGGCTTGGTGGAAAGAAGGTTTTCCTTCTCGTCCCCGGCCTTTTATATCTGCGGTGCTGGTAGGGTGTTATAACTAGTGGTCCCACTCCGCCGCGCAGCCGCGGTGGTCGGGGCGCCTAGTTTTGGGTGCGCGCGTACTGGGGTGGCAGGGCGCGTGCGCGCCGTTCGCTTTGCAACCTCGCGCTCGCTGGTAACCGACCGCTTACATAACGTAGGTGCGGGCGCACTGCGCCTGTCATCGCTCCGCAGGTATTCGGCGGAGCGGCATCCGGCTGATGTTTTCGCCAGGCATCCGGCCGCGGCCGGGTAGCGCGATGACGATGCTTATTTCAGCCTCGCATCGTTATAAATTCTATAAAATTAATTTTCATGTTTTTTTAGTCTGCACCATTCAAAATTCCTCGTTTGCGTAAAAATGCTGTTCCAATATATTTCCCTTGGATAGAAGAGACAGGAGAAACGCAAATCAATTTGCAAAAAGAAGAATTATTTGAAAAACATGAAACTCCTGCAAATATTGAAACAAACAATATTGGTGAAGAAAATGAGTTATTATTTAATAATGTTATAGATATTCTAGATAAAAAGAAATTGCATTTGCCAAATCAATGGACATGTATCAAATATGTAAATAAGGATACAAAATTAAATGAGATTACAAAACTTAAATAATATTAAAAAATAATTTAATACTAAAATAAATTTTATATAAAAATACATGTACAGTCAACAGCAATGAATCGCTGGGTCATAGTAGAGTAGTGGATTTACCGATGTTAAGTCGATAATGACGAACGCGCGCGTACGGAAAGTGCGGTAATTCGAAAGGAACATTAGCACATTAATTGTATTTCAGACGATGAATACACAACCGATTTTCTCTTAGTTACTACTTTTCTTTCTTCTTGGATTAAGTATTTGTATTGTAATTATGTTTAGAAGTATGAATATTAAATATAATGGGAAAAATATATGGTAGAATTAAAACTGAAAGTAAAATCAGGAGACACGGTAGTGGCTTGGTGTCAAGTGTTTAAACAAGCCATGTTGAAATTTAACGCGACTTTAACACTTTCCAATTTCAAATATAAAATTGAATTAAATCTTATTATAAATTGTTTTATTACGTGTATACAATAATATATTTATATAATTATATACACAAATTATTAACGCCGAAATGCATGAGATCGGAAGAGCACACGTC
>NW_012026835.1:164318-166133 GCF_000956235.1 Wasmannia auropunctata
CAATAATATATTTATATAATTATATACACAAATTATTAACGCCGAAATGCATGAATATATCGTATCTCCGTTATGTTATGCTTACACCGCTCTACATTTATCTCTATAAATTTATTTTTATTATTAACAATATATTATGGTTCATAATATATTGTTTTATATATTGCACAGATAAGTATATACATGTAACATAACAGAGAGATACGTATATGAAGAGATGGGAAGGATAAAGAAATGTCATTTAGTGATTCGGACTCGAGATGATCGGCGATTGCTTGAATGTGAGTGTCGGTCATTTGACGACATTGCAATTCCATTTCCAGAGGGATAACTTTGATGGATGCGACAATGCGACTTAGCGCATTAACGTACATCATTTTTTCATCTTTACAATGAATCAATTTAAACGTGTAATTTTGTAAACGTAAAATCCAACGCGCAATACGCGAATTCAAATTAGCTTTGTTTACCGCATAGACTACATGACAATCGGTTATGATGGTAAAATCGACACCATAAAGATAAATATGAAATCTTTCTACAGATCTCACAATCGCAAGCATCTCCAGTTCAAATGAATGATATTTTGACTCGGCGGTGTTAGTCGCCTGACTATAATAGGCAACTGGAACCCAATACTCCAAATCTCTTTTTTGCAGCAGGATCCCAACGAGAGCTAACGAGTTAGCATCAGTGTGAAGCTGGGTTTCAACTTTCGGATTATACGACTAAGGACGAAAAAAGTTATTAAAGCCTGTTTCAGACTATTGAACGCTTCAAGGCATCTCGCATCAAAATTGAATACCGTGTTATTTCTGAGCAGGGCGTATAGAGGTTTTGCTCTTTCAGCAAAGCTCGGTACGAATTTTCGAAAATACTTAATCAAGCTTAAAAATCTTTATAACTGATGTACATCTTTAGGTACAGGAAAATTTGGAACAGCTTCCATTTGTCGCTTGCTTAGAGCAATGCCCTGATCAGAAACCATGTATCCAAGGTATTCAATTTGATTCTTAAGAAATTGACACTTACTATAATTTACTTCGAATAAATATCGCTTGAGCAATAGCAGTACTTGAGAGAGAATTGGTAAATTTTTCGTAATCGAATCAGTAATCGTAAACCGAATCAGTCGGAATGAGGATATCGTTAATGTATATCAAAATTTTGTTCTGTCGTATTAAAGGCTAAAGAATCTGTAACAGCCGAAATTTCTTTTTGGAATTCAGCCGATGTTTCTAAATATCTAAAGGGCAACTTTAGATATTCATACTAACCATCTAGGGTCGCGAAAGAAAAATATTTAGTTGAATCCAGGTGAATATCAATAGAGTGAAAACTCTCACGTAAGTCTAACAAAGTTAGAGCCGACTTATTTGATAATTGCGACAATAAATCTTGAATGACTGGGAACGGGTATTTTTGCTTTATTATCCGCGAATTTAATGGCCTCAAATCCACGCAGAGGCATAGTTTACCATTTCTTTTCCGAATGGGGAAATGAATAACTCGGTGAAAAAAAATCGTACAACGCTCAACAAAAAAGCAAATTAAAGGTAAAGATTCACTCTTTCGAAAGCAGTAAACTGCATTTACAATTTTTTATTCGCGCCATGAAACTTGTCGAAGTTTGTAAAAAATTTTGAGATTCGTCGGGTCTCCTTTTCTATCCGTGTAATTCCATGAAAGATCAGTAGGATTGTTTTCTTAAGAATCGATTTGGAAACTAGAGATTTCAAGCTGTAAAATGCTTTTTTGATCATCTCGATACGATCATTTTTGACGAAACTGAGTCGACAAGGCACACAGGGGATA
>NW_012026835.1:166153-166459 GCF_000956235.1 Wasmannia auropunctata
AGATCAGTAGGATTGTTTTCTTAAGTATCGATTTGGAAAGTAGAGATTTCAAGCTGTAAAATGCTTTTTTGATCATCTCGATACGATCATTTTTGACGAAGTTACACTCTCTTGAATTTTGCCTATTTTTGGATGGTAGAGTAAGGTGATCATTTATTTTTGGCATATGTATTCTATAATTTTAAACTAGACAAGCTTCAAATGAGTGTAACTTCGTCAAAAATGATCGTATCGAGATGTTCAAAAAAGTATTTTACAGCTTGAAATCTCTACTTTTCAGATCAACACTTTAGAAAAGAATCTTAT
>NW_012026835.1:166479-167440 GCF_000956235.1 Wasmannia auropunctata
TTGCTCTATCTTGAAGTTTGCCTATTTTTAGAGGCTAAAACAGGTGATCCTTTAATTTTTTGGACCAGTGTATATATATATATATACAGGGTGTCCCAGAACTGGCGTACCGCCAGAAACCAGCATATTCTCCGTGAAATTCTAAGACGAAAAGTTCTTTACCAAAACGCGATCCGATGAATAGAATTTGAACGGTAAGCTATTGAAGTTCACAAATGGGCGCGCGTGGAATTCGCGCGGTCAGGCACTTCCGAGACTGGCGCGAGATACTTTAGACACTTACTCGTGTCATAACCGTGTTTCTTATTACTCTGCTTTGCATTTAATTTAATTAATTAGTTAAAAATGTTTAAAATACATGATGAATTTGTTATGATAGTTTACAAATTGTTTAAAACATGTGCAAATTATTTAAACAATATTAACACTTAAAGATTTTTATAATTTTTAAATAATTTGCACATGTTTTAAATAATATTTAAACTATTATAAGAAATTCATCATGTATTTTAAACATTTTTGACTGATTAATTAAATTAAATGCAAAGCAGAGTAATAAGAAATACGTTATGACACGAGCAAGTGTCTGAAGTGCCTCGCGCCAGTCTCGAACGTGCCTGACCCCGCGAATTCTACGCGCACCCATTCGTGAACTTCAATAGCTTACCTTTCAAATTCTATTTATCGGATCGCGTTTTGGTAAAGAACTTTTCGTCTTAGAATTTCACGGAGAATACGCTGGCACCTGGCGGTACGCCAGTTCTGGGACACCCTGTAGATATACAGAGTGCGATGGTGGTCACTTCGAACAGTTCTTGTAAATCTCATTATTTTTCAAATTAATACCATTTCTCTTATCTTACTTTTCCTTAAATTTTATTATTTTTAAAATTAATATCATTTCTCTTATTTTACATTTATTCATTGATATTTTGTAATATTATACTGATATTAAAAATAA
>NW_012026835.1:170313-172103 GCF_000956235.1 Wasmannia auropunctata
GATAACTTTAATCGGTTATAATTTGTAAAGTATTATAGCCTCGACAGTTTCGTATAAGAGTTTTCGTCTTAGAATGCTCTCTAGAATCTGCCAGTGAAAGGATATATGACCTTTCTGGGACACCCTGTATATATATATGTATATATATATATATATATATATATACATATGTATATATATAACGATCGTATAGTATTTTAAACACAATAAATTGAGAGAAAGCCAATGCACGGTCAACAGCAGGATCTTGGTGCTTTTAATATTTCAGTGTGAATTTTACATACATATTCTAGTTTCAACGAACTGCTTGCCGTTACTTTCGGATTTAATACAGCTCTTCCTTTTTTAATCCGTTCAAGTATAATATCGGATCAAGTTGTAGATTTATCCAATGAAATTAGAACGAATAGAAATATGATGGTTTATTTTCCGTTTATATTTTATCACAAATTATAATTCATTAGATAAATGCGCATGTCATTTTATCAGATAAGTTTAATCGAAATCGATCGGAGAAATCATTCGAGCGATTATTTCCGGTTAAAACTAATAGACATTTTTTTCAGTGTATATATAGTTTACATAAATTACGGTAGTATTAACATTAACAACATTAACATTAAAATTTACACAAAATTAAAAATATTTATAGAAAATAAAAAAGTCTTGTTTACGAATTTTATATAATTAAAAAAAAAATGATATTGTATAAACATCTTAATCTAATTCTTACTTACATTAATATAAATATTGAAATACATTAGTATAAATATTGTTCTCTTTCTTTAAGTTTGTGTTAAACTGATCAGGAGACACGATAGTGGTGTCAAGTGTTTAAAAAATTATAAATATAAATAAAATATATTATAAAATCAAGCGCTGCGGTAGCGACGCGACGCCAAATATATAAAAGTCGGGTGATGACTTGTGAGTATACGGCACTGGCACTGTGCTACCGCTTAGCTTTATCTGGAAGTTTTGCCTCGTCAGATTTCTGATTTTTAATATCTCGGAAACGAAAGTTCTAATGAAAAATCTAATGACACTTTCGTTATATAATGTCGATACGAACTTTCAATTGAGATCAGTCCGAATAAAATCGGTGCAGTCAATCCTGAGATCTCGAAATCGAGTCTATAAAAATCTATAAAAATACCACTTTGGCTTTCCAGTTTTCAGTATTCTTCTTGTTCAGACCGTCCGCCAAGGCGCATTCGCAACGCCCAAAGCGAGCGACTGTCCGTCAAGATGTGTTCTTATGTGAGGTTACGCGCGCCGTTCGAAAACATAACGTGTCCTTACATGTCATCATCATCTTTGTTGTTTGTGAATACAAATAATAAAATATTTAACGCAATACCCTTTTATAACAAATTAACGATGATATTTGATAATTGTTAATTATAATTAAGATTTAAAAATCAAAATGAACTATCGCATTTGTTTAAAATTTATTATTTAATAATCGGGTTTTAACGATGATATCTGAGATTTGTTTGTATGTAAATTGTTAATTAAAACTGAGAAGTTGGACTAAACTATTACATTTGTTTAAAGTATATTATTTAATAATCGGATAAAGATATCAATAATTCACTTTGATAATTGTTATTTAGTATTAATAAATTCAACGAAATAAGTTCTAAACCTCTCACATTATTCATTTGTTTATAACGCAATATTTAGCAAGTTAACAATGATATGTGAGATCTGTCTATGCAGTAATTGTTAATTAGGATTTAGAAATCGGTCTAAACTATTTCAATTGTTTAAAATCCATTATTTAACAA
>NW_012026835.1:172881-176102 GCF_000956235.1 Wasmannia auropunctata
AATTAAATATTAATGCTATCCGGGCACGCCAAGTTTTTGCTTCACTATGATCCCATTGGTCATTTTAGTCACTTTAAGCCTGTTTTATGAAACTTAAAAATATTTGGAAAGACTGGCATTAAACTTTTGCTGCATGTACTTTTGAATGGTTAAACGGTTTTTAAAAAAAATTTTTGTTTCTATGTCTAATCAAATACTTGGCAACTTGTATGATCTCATATTTGTTTTTGAACAATTTTTATTTGTTAAAATAATATTTTTAGTTTAAGAAGAATGTAACGTACGATACTTTTTATATACTTGGGCGTAATCTTTTTTTTTTTTTTAAAAAGAGTTTTGGTAGGTATGTGTATGTATATAAAAATGATATGTCATATATGTCAAGCCATGCCGGGTCTCTTAACGCGAGCTGTCGCGTTGCGAGCACCCGAGATTTTGAGATCTCAATAACGGTTGAACCGATTAAGTTCTAACTAGGCTTAATCGATAGCTTGGGTTCGATTTATATAATAAAAGTGTCTTTATTTTTTCTCTACGTGCCCTACGAGCAGAGATTTTGCAATGCAAAATCCGAAATGTGGAAATTTCAGATTAAGAAACGTCATCGTCGTCATTATCGTCAACCAGTTGCGAGGTGGGGGAAGTGTACTTTTACAATTTCTGACACAAGAGGCGCTAGAGCGCTAGGATTTCTAACCTTGCAGTCTCGCACGCATCGATCATATGTAATCGATCGATTGATGTGTTAGTACAACAGATAAAACAGATCAGTGTACGTTTAATGATTTTTTTTATTATGATTGGTTTCTGCACTTAAATAAAAAAAATCTAAATAACAGCAAGAATCAATCATATTAAAAAATCACTGAGCACTCACTAATCTGTTCTTTTTGTTGAACACATATTTTTTCCAGTAACAAGTGAGGTTATCGTTACCGTGTGTCTTTTTCTCGATTTATATATATCTCGGATTAATGTTTGCGGAAGATCTTTTACTCGAGAAGAATTATCCCGTTGCATATCCTATTCTTATGATTTTTTTACTTACTGCCATAACAGAAATGTAAACCATCTGTTATGCCCGTTTCTACCAACACGGTTTAAAGCGTTAATCCCTAGTGACATCTAGTTAACCAAAGTTTAGCAAAATATTGGTTTCAACCAACGATATCTTCAAGTTTAAACTTATGTAAAGTGAGTTCAATTTAAACGGCCAATTTTGGTCGTTTAAAGACTTTTAACGATCCGGTTAAGAATGTAACTAGCTTCTCGATACGAAAAAAGTAGCTCTTAATATTTTTTAGATACGGTAAATTTATTTAATTTTGTGCTATCATTCTCCGAAAATGAAAATGATCAAGAACAACATAGAAGAAAAAGGAAATTTAAACAACGTATAAATTATTTTGACGAATTAGATAATATAGAATTTAAAATGCGATTTCGATTAAACAAACAATCGGTATTGTTAGTATTAGAAGAAATAATTTAATAATAATAATAGTACTGTGGCGGCATGTCTGCGCCACCCAGGCACGCGCGCGACGCGCGCGCCACCAAGCCCCCGCGGCCGCCCGGCACATCGCGCGCCTACGCCGGGTCTCGCGCGGCGGACTTTGCGCCCGCGCCGAGGCACACGAGGCGATCACGCGCCAGCCGCGAGTGCCATTTTCAGTGACACACCGCTAGAGGGCCGAGTTTCTCGCAATGAAGAAACGGCCCGGGAGGATATAAATAGGCCCGATATTCCGAGCTAAGACCAGACACGGTTCTCGAATTGAAGACGCGTTCGTACTCAACAAGAGCAAGCCCAGTCTTTTTGGAAAGAATTCAGCACAACAGCACCAAGCTGCCGCCTGCTACCGCAACTCCTCCCGGCGTTGCCGAGGCCTCTACAAGGGCCGCTACCAGGCCCCGCAAGGTAGCCACATCGAGACGCTCCGGCTCCACAGCAAAGCCGCCAGTGAAGTCAACTCCGGCGGACGAGTGGAGACTCGTGGCGATAGAGTTCGGGCCAGCATCAACGGACCCACGCCGACGACAGCGAAGGGCACCAGGCGAAGTCAACGATCATCCACTGCCTGAGGCGATTCTACAGGCCCTGGCAGTACCACCCTGCATACGGCCACTAGCTGCAGATCACAGCACGAAGCAGGGCAGCACGGCCGACAGAGCGACCCAAACCAGCCCGATGCCCGAACGGAGGTCCGTACATACCGAGCGGTACAGACGAAAGAGGTGTGCGAGTACGACAAGGCGACACAGACACCCAGCAGAGAACACCTGTGGAGCTTCACCCGTACGCAACCGCATATAGCGTGGGGCCCGCGTAAACCTCCGGCCTAGGCCGAAGACAGGCAATCGGCCCTTTTCAGGGCCACACAAGAATACACATACGATTCACTGTACATATCTCTTGTATATAAGTTTGACAAAATACATTGCTGTAAAAAGAAAAGCAATGTCACTTCATTTCCGGCGACTACCGATCCCTCGTCAACCGCGCACATAGCGAGCGAAAAACGAACCCTGCAGGAACGAACAGCGTAGAGGAATAAGGAAGATCACCGTTGGCCGGAGCAGTACGCTCTCCCTCGCACGCTCTCCACTACGAGCTTAGACTATTCGCCTCAGTACTAATAACAATATTATATTATAAATAAAATAATATAAATATAAATATACAGGGTGTCCCAGAATTGGCGCATTCGGAGTACAGGACGTTATACTTTGTGCTAAAAGGAACAACTTTTTCCTTTAGCAAATTTTGATCTGACAAGTAATTTTGGCAGGAGAGCTGGTAAAGTTAAAGTTAACGAATAATCGCTCTTATCCATGCGGCGCTCAGGGCCGGCGCGCGCTCCTCCATTCACTTGTTCCTAATCCTTGGCTAATATTTACAAATAATGTCTTAAGATACTAATACGGCTCTGTTATAATTATTTTATGACATTTTAAGGCTGTGTTTAAGACAGTCTTAAAATATTTAAGAATCAAATTATAAATATCTTTTATTGCTTGAAATATGAATCATAAAATAAATCTTGATCATAAAATAAATATTGATTTAAGAAAATAAAATTAAATAAATATTGATAAATGGTATCACTGAACTTAAATAGTTTACTAATTCTTAAGTAAATCCTCAAGTGCTGAAAAATTGCTTTATTGTGTAACAGTGATTAAAAGTAAAGTAAAATATTTAAGGTATTTTTAAGAGA
>NW_012026835.1:176122-176935 GCF_000956235.1 Wasmannia auropunctata
CGTCGACAGCGAAAGCGTAGACGACTCCCAGACATTTAGTTCCTCGACAGCAAACACGTAGATGCTTACTTCATCGACGGCAACCACGTAGACATTCACTTTCTCGACGGCGAAAATCTAGACGACATCTAGACACTTAGTTTCTCGACGGCAAGCACGTAGACACTCACTTCCTCGACGATGACCATAAGAGAGTTGTGAGAAAAAGCGGAGAAACAGACGAGAAAGTCGTGAGAAAGACGAGGGACAAAATTGAAATTTTGTGAAGAAGAAGACGACGACGACGATATAACAGACCAAAGAGACCATACAACATTGAAATTTTACGAAAAAAGCAATGAAAAAGACGGCGACAACAACAGCGACAAAATATAGGGGACAAGATTGAAATTTTGCGAAGACAACGACGATGTATCAGAATGACTTAAAATCGGGCAAAAAATAACATGCACTTTATATGCTTGTGCATCAAATGCACTTATTGACATCGTTATTACAGCATTGTGACTAGAAAAATATAGATTTTTTCACAAAATAAGCATTTCTTGATAATATCCATATAATTAAAAGAAATAATAATTTATTCCTACAAAAACGTTATCCGTCCTATAAAAGATACACTGTAGCGTCTCTGTCAGTATACAATAACGGCTTCTGATCGTCATGTAGCGAAAAAATATACTTGACGGAAGTCGCTACCGCGTTTGATGATAAGGAGATAAGGGAGGATATAGTGAAGTTGGAAATAGGTGGACTCGAACCATCATTCGTTAGAGATATGGTTGAAGGATGAAAATGGCAAAGGAAGGAATG
>NW_012026835.1:176955-177861 GCF_000956235.1 Wasmannia auropunctata
CGAGATGCCTAAGTGACTGGAGTTCAGACGTGTGCTCTTCCGATCTTTCGAAAGAGTGAATCTTTACCTTTAATTTGCTTTTTTGTTGAGCGTTGTACGATTTTTTTTCACCGAGTTATTCAATATTAAAGCAAAAATGGTCCTTTTTGCTTCAATGTTGAATAACTCGGTGAAAAAAAATCATACAACGCTAAAAAAAAGCAAATTAAAGGTAAAAATTCACTTTTTCAAAAGCTGTAAACTGCATTTGCATGCGATTTTTTATTCTCGCCATGAAACTTGTCAAAGTTTGTAAAAAATTTTGAGATTCGTCGGGTCTCCCTTTCTGTCCGTGTAATTCCATGAAAGATCAGTAGAATCGTTTTCTCAAGTACCGATTTGGAAAGTAGAGATTTCAATCTGTAAAATGCTTTTTTGGACATCTCGATACGATCATTTTTGACGAAGTTACATTCTCTTGAATTTTGCCTATTTTTGGAGGTTACAGTAAGTGATGCTTTAATTTTGTTGAGAAGTGTATTTAATAATAATAATTTTGATGGCGTAGCTTAACTCAAACAGAAATAATTCATAATTACTTTGCCAAGTATGTTAGCATAAGTTTTTATACAAAAATAATGCTTTGATATTTGTACATTATATGTACATTAATTAATATACAATTATAAGCTGAAAAAGATAAATATATTTCTTACATATAACATTAAACTTTATATACATAATTATTTATATTAATATACAATTATATATATATATATATATACACTCGACAGTAAAATTAAAGCATCACCCATTCTAATCACTAAAAATAGGCAAATTTCAAGAGAGTGTAACTTAGTCAAAAATGATCGTATCGGAATGATCAAAAAAGCATTTTAAAGCTTAAAGTCTCTACTTTCGACACCC
>NW_012026835.1:177881-178454 GCF_000956235.1 Wasmannia auropunctata
TCAATGAAAAATGCGAAAAACTTGTCATTTTAAGACTGTAAAAAAAGATATTAATAAAAGATATTTATAATTGATTCTTAATATTTAAGACTGTCTTAAACACAGTCTTAAAATGTCGTAAAATAATTATAACAAAGCTGTATTAGTATCTTAAGACATTATTTGTAAATATTAGCCAAGGATTAGGAACAAGTGAATGGAGGAGCGCGCGCCGGCCCTGAGTGCCGCATGGATAAGAGCGATTATTCGTTAATTTTAACCAGCTCTCCTGCCAAAATTACTTGTCAGATCAAAATTTGCTAAAGGAAAAAGTTGTTCCTTTTAGCACAAAGTATAACGTCCTGTACTCCGAATGCGCCAATTCTGGGACACCCTGTATATATAACATGATATTATAATATTATTTATTATAATACACTTCTCAAACAAAATTAAAGCATCACTTACTCTACCCTCCAAAAATAGGCAAAATTCAAGAGAATGTAACTTCGTCAAAAATGATCGTATCGAGATGATCAAAAAAGCATTTTACAGCTTGAAATCTCTACTTTCCAAATCGATACTTAAGAAAAC
>NW_012026835.1:178474-178826 GCF_000956235.1 Wasmannia auropunctata
ATTCAAAAATTACTTTTTTTGAGGTATCATAACCTATCACCTGACGTAAACATTTTATTGGTACAAAAGTTCTGCAGCTCATATGTACAAAAAAAGTACCTAGCGCGCATCGGATTACTTGCACGAATAATATAAGACCTTTTGAGCTACGACTAAAAGCATAGAAAAAAAGTTGTTTATTAGAATGCAATTTGTGGTAATTCGTACGCTCGGCTGAAGTAAAGACAGCAAAAATTGCGTCTGACAGTAAGTGCAGGATTTTCCAAGAGATGGCACTTCAATAAGTTAGATAAGGACATTCCACGTATTTGAGTGAGACCAGAAGATATTGTAAGAAATTCATTTAGAGATA
>NW_012026835.1:180166-182737 GCF_000956235.1 Wasmannia auropunctata
CTATATACCATATAATTAAATAAATAATTAAATAAATAATTAAATAACATTTTGTTTATATTTTTATACATACCTATTACCTAATATTTGGTTTATTTTTATGAAAATATTTGCGAATATTTGCTGTACGTATACATGTCTTAAAATTATTTACACTTTTATTGTAATGATTACACATGATTTTCAGTGATTATACCAAAATTCAAAATAATTTTTGCTGATTATATATGATAAGGGTGTATATGATAAGGGTATATCAATGTATGACGTGCTGTTCTGGCAATATGTTAAAATTATATGCAAAACCGACGCACCAAGTATGGTGCTGTTGGAAATTTTTTCTCATCTTTGATTTTTGTTTGTCACGTAATTTGCTACTTGTTATCGATGTAAAATCCCTTTCTAGTTTCTATGGCCCTCATTACGCTATCTATTGCATTCCTTGTTTTTATTTTGATTTGTTGCTATTTTATATATTTTATATTTTAAATGTTTTCCGTATTCTATATTAATTCTACTACAATGGTGAGAGATAGCTTTCTAGAATATTATAGTCATACCATTACTTATTCCTTTAAATTTTGCGCATGAATTATATATTTTTATGAGATTCCTTATTTCAATAAATATACTTGGAATAACAATTTAATTTCACTTTTTTTAAATGATATTGTGTTTGACTTGATTTTTTAAATTGTATTTTTTAAATATCGTATGTTGAAGATAATATCACTTGAATTTCATTTTTTTAATTTAATACAAAAGATTTTTTTGAGGTTGTGATATACATTTAAGATAATACCACTTGGATTTTATTTTTTTAATTTTATAAACAGTTTTTTTTTAGATATATTATTTACAAAATGATTTTGCGTGATCGTGTTATACATTGAAGATAATATCAATTAGGTTTTTTTTAATACAATATCTTTTTTGAGGTCGTGTTATATATTTAAGATAATACAAAGATTTTATTTTTTTAGATTTGATACAATTTTTTTTCGAATATTATTTACAAAATAATTTTGCGTGATTGTGTTATACATTGAAGATAATATCATTTAAGTATTTTTAATACAACAGTTTTTTTCAAGGTAAAAACATTAAAAAATATATTGGCGGATTTTTTTACATTTTTAAAGTCTTTTTACGGATTTCACTAATTTTTGCTAAGTTTTTGTTATATTAATAATAAAATAATTTTGCGTGATCGTGTTATACATTGAAGATAATACTATTTCGACTTTTTTTTTAATATTGTATGTATTCTTTATTCAATTAAAACGGAATCACTTTATCATGGTAAAATCATGTGATTTCTGATTTATGAAAATAAAATTAAAAGTTATTTAGAAATATTGACCAAAGTAACGACTGAATTGTCAATCATATTGAAAACCCTTCTATGTAATATGAATTAAACTCGCTACATATTGATATTATATTATAAAATCAAATAAAATTGATTAATTCTCAAAACTTTGACTACATGTGGTTTAAACATTCATATTATAATATGCATAATTGTAATCATGTATATGCTAACTGAACTAGAACCAATCGTCAAATCAAAACAAATTCCGACTTGATTCGTTTTTGAGATGTAATTTAGAAGATAACGAACAAAATGAAACAATTAAAGATCCGCTGTGCCTTAACTGGTACAATCCAAGTGACTGGTTTTAAAAAAGTATGACTTTTAAATTGTATATATTCTTTGCTCCATAAAAATGGAATCGGTTTATTATGATAAAATCATGTGATTCTGTTTTAGAAGATTAAAATTAATTTTTCGTAATAAGTTATTTTTACAGGATTTAATAGATGCTATACAAAAATCGATTTATCAGATTGCCTTTGGCAATTTAATTGTGATATCACGTACTATTTGGTTTGTAGCTGCGTTGAAAGTCCAAAGATTTGCGGCGCGCGGTTTATTTGAATCGAAAATTGTAAGATTCACACATTAGAATATTATCGAGCTTCCAAGATCCGCTTTGACTGTGTTGGCATTATTTCATATTAATTTGTTTGTAACATTCCTCGGTCTATCCTGATACTTAATGATTCAAATTAAACTAAATTTAAAATAAAACGCAAATTAAATTACTCATTTAAATTTAAAATAAAACGCAAAATTAAATTACTCGTTTAGAAATGATGACGAAAATAACGATAGAACTGTTAGTTATACTGAGAACCCTTTTGTACGTTAGAGAGATGAGAGAGTCGAGAGACAGATGAGGGTTCTGAGAAGAGACGAGAGAGCAAAGAAACAGACGAGCAAGCTGTAGAAAGATAAGAAAACTGGATCCATTTCGGTAATTTATTTCGCTTGTCTATTCTTGAAAATCTCTGAAAATCTCTTCATGCGATCACTATACGTCTTGAAACTTGAATCATTCGTGTTTATGAGGAATCAACGAATTTGACGATATGAGGAATAATCGAATTTATCACTCTGGATCACAGCCTGTGGGAAACGTGAGAATAATAACGATGATAGTACGCATATGCAAATAACATGCATAATTTACATGCAAAACTGACAAATTATCACAAGGTAAATAT
>NW_012026835.1:184315-184960 GCF_000956235.1 Wasmannia auropunctata
TAATTATAAGTACAATTATAAGTACAAATTATAATCTCATAATTATATATTTTCTAAGAAAGTATGAACTCCTTAAATTGTGCTAATTACAAAGAGAATATGAAGAGAATATCATATAAGTCTTAGGTGTCTGCATTACCTACAAAATAAACTGTTGTACTACTTTTAAAAAATATAAATCTCACCCTAGGTGAGATAGTATTTTTAAATTAAAAAAAAGTTAAACCCAAGTAATACGTATCTTTTAATTCATTCAAAACTTTTCTTATTGCAATTCAAGTGCTAGTAGTTATTTTATTTTCTTTTAAATATTTTATTTTATTACAAAATTGCGTTACACAATCTATGTGTCATCACTAAGAAGTAAAGAGGTAACAGTACAAAATTAAAAAATCTATTTTTATAATTTTTTTCATGTTAAAACACTTGGCGCTGCTGGACCGAATAAGGAAATTAATGAAACAAATTAGAAATAATAATGAAAATTGATCAAAATTGTACACATTAAATTAAAATGTAACAATTATCATTATATTTTCTTATTATGTTAATTTATCATTATATTAAATGATATAAAATTATTAGTTAATAAATTTAAAAATATAATGTAAAAACGTTGTCATATATATTAATTTATCATTATAT
>NW_012026835.1:185401-186029 GCF_000956235.1 Wasmannia auropunctata
TCAATATAATGCGCCGTAACTGATAAGTATGCATCTTGTGAAAGAGATGTCCAAATATCCGTCGAACATGATATACTTGCATTATCACGTTGCATCTCACGTTGGACGCATGTCTTTACTTCATCATAAATTAATTGTAGTCGCGAAAGAATTGTTTTTGTTGCAGGAACCACATATCCAGGTTCTATTGTTGCCATGAATTGACGGAAGCCTTCGGTCTCAGCAAAAGATAGCGGCAACTGATTTATTATAATTAAACGGGCGAGTGCTTGAGATATATTTTCTTTGCGGTCTGTACTACATACTTCATCAGCTTTTCGTTTTAATTTCCTTTTGCGCGGCGGTTGTCTTGTATTATCTGTTAGCAATATAAAAAGGGTGTTAATATTTCACTTATTTAAATTCGCTTTTCTGAATTACAAAAAATATTTCAATAGTAAATGCATCGTATCGTAATATCGAAAATTAACTATCTAAATTTACAATTACAATATATAAAATCTTGCCATTATGCCAAACAGTATTTTGTAAAAGTAAAAAATTAAATCGGAATCCTTATTAGACAATAAGTTTTTTGATGTATCATCTTACTTTCGTGTGAAGTTTTTGAAGATGACGAAGCAGTAGA
>NW_012026835.1:186049-187098 GCF_000956235.1 Wasmannia auropunctata
ATCAATCAAAAGTGACATTTTTCAGTCATACGTATACACATATACACGCAAAGCGGTTTGTCCTTTTCAGGCGAGTTTTCACAAAATCATCTTGTTAAAATTATTGATTTCGATATATATGTATGTCGAAATCGATTACTAATTGTCATAACGAGTTAATATCACGTCGTGTCAAAGTGTCAGTAATTGCTGCTCATCAAAATGACGCAAGAACAAGAAGTAAGTATTTGTAATATTTACATATATTTCTTAAATTTAAATTCTATTTAATATATTATTATACATATGTACATTTTTTTCAATTTCAGATGCTAGACATAGACTTAGAGAATATGGAATTAGATTTAGATGGAAATATAGACTTGTTCGAGTCTCTTCCCCACTGCTCTGCAAGACGGCTACAAAATTTTACGGAGGTCATTTCCACCGCTGCTCCTCCGCATCATGCCACTGCCGCCGCCGCCGCTCCTTCGCGGACCGCTACTGCCGCTGCTCCTCCGCATGCCGCCGCCGCCGCCGACGCTCCTTCGCGTACTACAGCTACCACCGCTACTCCTCCGCATGCCGCTGCCGCCGCCGCTCTTTCGCGTACCGCTACCGCCGCTGCTCCTCCGCATGCCGCCGCCGCCGCCGCCTTCGCGTACCGCTACCGCCGCTACTCCTCCGCATGCTGCCGCCGCCGCACGCACCGCCTCCGCCAATACCATCGCCGCCGCCGCTGCTTTTCCGCGCGATTTAACCGCTGCTGCTCCGCATGCCGCCAACATCGATGCTTCTCAACGTAAGTTACATAATATATAATACTTTTATGTATAAAGTTTTTGTAGCTTTTTTAAATTCTTATTGCATATACGAGTTTTAAGTACTTAATATTATAATATAATATTTGTTTCGTAGGATGGAGACCGAGAGGCAGGAGAAGCGGACAACGCCAAAGGGCAAGAAGATTTTTCAATTTTTTGTTCAATATGTGCGACAACTTTAACAACCACTATTTCGGAGAAAGAGGAAGAGGAAGAGGACTGAGTCGACAAGGCACACAGGGGATA
>NW_012026835.1:187677-188197 GCF_000956235.1 Wasmannia auropunctata
TAAATACTTACGTCTTGTTCTTGCGTCATTTTGATGAGCAGCAATTACTGACATTTAAATGATTTAAAAGTTCTGATCCGTAAATGATTTAAAAGTTAAAACATGTCAATGGCCTCGAAATGCTAAGAGTGCATATATATTTTTCTTAGAACAAATAAATGAATAAAAAATCAAATCAATAAACTATTGAAAGTGAGAAAAGGTACATTAAATTAAAGTAACAATTTTATAAATAATAATGTGTTTATTTTTAGAAGGTTTAAATTCTATTATAATTTAACAAAAAGCAGTGAGATCCCATAAAAAATCTTTTTAAAAAAAGAAAGAATATACGCCAAGTACCTAAAAAAATGTGTTGATCAAAAATAGTCGTGAAATCAATAAAATTAACCAAGTACCTCATTATTAAAAAAACCTCAAAAAAGCTTATTTATGAAAAATATTCAAAAATTGAAAAAAGGAAAAGTAATAAACTAGATTATAATGAAGAAAAAACTTGGCGTGCCCGGGTCGTTTTAAC
>NW_012026835.1:188217-188912 GCF_000956235.1 Wasmannia auropunctata
TATTTTAAATTATTGAACTTCATTGTTTCATTAGTTAAAAATAACTTAACCTTAATTTAACCTTATTAATTCACCACTGCTCCTACTTAATAAATAGTTATTTTTAACTAAAACAATGGAGTTCAATAATTTAAAACAATTCAAATTTAACCCAAATTTGGGTTAAAAATAACTATTAAGTAGGAGCAGTAGCGAGTTAATAAAATTAAACACTATAGATTTAGGTTGACACTATAGATTTAACAGTGTATATATTATTAATTTATTACTTTATTTGTAAACATTTAACAACATTTTTTAACATTTTAAAATAAATAACGGAACATAGTAAAACTATTTTTTTAAGAAATAAAAATAAATTAATCTCTTCTTCTTCCTCTTCCTCTTCCTCTTTTTCCAAAATAGTGTTTGTTATAGTTGTTGCACATGTTGAACAAAAAATTAAAAAATCTTCTTGCCCTTTGGCGTTGTCCGCTTCTCCTGCCTCTCGGTCTTCATCCTACGAAACAAATATTATATTAAGTACTTAAAAGTATATGCAATAAGAATTTAAAAAAAGCTACAAAAACTTTGTACATAAAAGTATTATATATTATGTAACTTATGTTGAGAAGCATCTATGTTGGCGGCATGCGGAGCAGCAGCGGTAGAATCACGCGGAAAAGCAACTGAGTCGACAAGGCACACAGGGGATA
>NW_012026835.1:188962-193598 GCF_000956235.1 Wasmannia auropunctata
TTAAGACATATAGTAATTAATAAGTCTTTTATTGAATAACACGTATCGGCCGCGTGGCAGTGTAAGCCGGCATGGCGAATCAAGTGCGCATCGAACCTCTCACAAAGGATAACTACGACTCCTGGAGTATGCAGGTAGAGGCCTTGATGACTAAAAACGGTACGTGGAAATACACCAATGGAGAAGTCACACAACCAGTGCTCACTGCAGGCGATGCACAATCGGAAGCAAGCGTAATATCGTGGCGGAACAAGGATAAAATGGCTAAGTCAGATTTAATATTATCTATTAGTCCTAGCGAGTTACAACAAATTCGTGGATGCGTCACATCCCGAGAAATCTGGTTAAAGTTAGAAAGCATTCATGCGTCAAAAGGTCCGGCACGAAAGGCGACGTTACTAAAACAATTAACCTTGCAGCGATTGCAGGAAGGTCAGGACGTACGCGCACATTTATTGAAGTTCTTCGATGCCGTCGACAAATTAAGCGCCATGGATGTTCAAATCAACGAGGATTTGTTGAGCATCATGTTGCTGTACAGCTTACCCGCCAGCTATGAGAATTTTCGTTGTGCTATTGAGTCGCACGATAAATTGCCGAGTGCTGAAGTCCTGAAAGTAAAGATAATCGAGGAGACTGAAGCCCGCATGCAGAAGAGTCCCAACGCCACGGATGCATTAGCAGCGTGGAAGGGAAAGAAAAAGCGATTCACGCCGAAGAAAGTAAGCAGCGAGAAAAACGAAACTGAACGCCGAGATTCGAATTTCAAGAAGGGAATCCGGTGCAATAATTGTCGAAAATATGGACACAAGGAAGCCGATTGTTACTTCAAGAAAAAGGAGGAACGCGAAGAAAAGGCAGCTACTGCGGATGACGCATTCCTAGCTAGCCTCGAAAAACGAGATACCTCGTTACACGTCGTAGCCAAACACGACACCGCAGGATGGTGTTTAGATAGCGGCTGCACCTCACATATATGCAAGGAAAAGAAGATGTTCGTGAATTCAGTCAAGTCGGAACACGGGCGATTAAATTTGGCAAATAATGACTCAGCATGTATTACGGGAAAAGGTAATATCAGTATGACTGTAACGGATGGAACAGAGAATCGGAAAGTCACGTTGGAGGATACTCTTTTTGCGCCTGACGTCCGAATGAATCTCATGTCCGTCTCTAAAATCACCGATCGTAATCACGAAGTCGTATTTAGAAAGGATAAAGCCATTATACAAGATCGCCGTGGGAAAATCAAAATGATAGCAGATCGCATAGGCGATTTATATTATATTCGCGAAACGAAGAACACAGCAAGTACGATCAGCGAAACACGTACACAGGAATTTAATCTCTGGCACCAGCGGCTCGGGCATGTCAACAAAAGGTGCTTACTAGAAATGGCCAAGAAGGGAATTGTAAAAGGCATTGACTCTAAATCAGGTGATGTAAATATCCCTTGCGAGATATGTATCAAAGGTAAGCAAAC
This sequence comes from Wasmannia auropunctata, assembly GCF_000956235.1. NCBI lineage: Eukaryota > Metazoa > Arthropoda > Insecta > Hymenoptera > Formicidae > Wasmannia > Wasmannia auropunctata. The sequence continues at coordinate 190,446 of NW_012026835.1, forward strand.
CAAGTTACCGTTTCAAGAAACACACTGTCGCTCAAAAAATAAATTAGAAATTGTACACACAGATGTATGTGGCCCTATGCGTACCGCATCTAAAGGAGGTGCTAAATATCTCTTGTTATTTATAGACGACCATAGCAGATGGATCGAAGTTTTCTTTCTACGTCAGAAGAGTGACGTCCTTGAAGCTTTTAAGGAATATAAAGCACGCGTCGAGAAAGTTACCGGAGAGAGAATCAAATATCTTCAATCCGACAACGGGCGCGAGTTTTGTAACGAAGCATTTGATAAATTTCTCAAGCATCACGGGATTCAACGCCGTCTTTCAGCACCATACACGCCCGAACAAAACGGGACGGCTGAGCGGATGAACCGCACACTTATTGAGATGGCGCGCTGTATCCTGTTCCAAGGGAAGCTAGAAAATGCATTTTGGGCTGAGGCTGTCAACGCAGCAAGCTATTTGAGAAATAGATGCATTTCCAAAAGTATAAACGGACGAACACCCTACGAATTATGGAAAGATAAAATGCCACAACTCGGACACCTTCGGACAATCGGTACCGAGGTGTATATATTAAATAAAATGACAGGAAGAGGAAAGTTCGATGCACGAGGAGAAAAAGGTGTATTGGTAGGATACTCGGAGCATACTAAAGGATATCGGGTGTGGATCCCTGCCCGAAGAAGCGTAGTTGTATCCAGAGATGTCCGGTTCCTCGAAGAAGTCAACCATAGGAAAAATATCAACGAGTTGGTCATAGATATGAATAATGAGAAGGAAGATATAACGAGAGAAAGAAGATCTGAGGAAACTACAGAAGAAGAAGAGGACATTATAGATTTGACATCGGACCACGAGTCGGATGAACCACAAGGAGTACAACGGAGGGCACCAGGTCGCCCTAAAATAATAAGGACCGGATCTCGTGGCCGACCTAAAAGAAAATACAAATTACAGAGTACATCAAGTACATCAGATCCACGAAGTACATCAAGTACATCAAGAGGAAACCATGAAGAACGGAATCGTCAGGATGAAGAATTAAGCGAAGAAGAGGATGACGAAGTTTTCTGTGAGGCAAACATATCACAGGTATGTTTGAGCCCATCGGAGATCACTGTACACAACGCACTTAATGGATCGCAGTCTGAAGAGTGGAAAGGTGCAATGATCGATGAAATCAGTCATATTCTCACAAATAATACATGGAAGATTGCCGATCGACCTACAAAGGAAACAGTCATCGGGTGCAGATTTGTATTAACAAGCAAGCTACGTGCGGACGGTACTGTAGTACGCAGGAAGGCCAGATTAGTGGCAAGAGGATTCAACCAACGGCCGGGAATTGATTTCAAGCAAAGCTTTGCTCCCGTCGCAAGACTTGAATCGCTACGATTATTGGTCGCTATATCCGCCCAGCTTGGGATAACTATACGGCAAATAGATGCAATTGCAGCATATCTTAATAGTTACCTGGACGAACCAGTATACATGGAAATTCCAGAAAATCTCTCTATGATATTGGAAGGAATCGTACAGAGAAACAAAGGAAATAAAGTCGCAATCAAGGCAAGGCGCATGCTAAACAGTATTCAAGAAGGAGACAAAGTATGTGTACTTGAACGAGCCTTGTATGGACTTCGACAAGCCGGAAGGCAATGGAACATTCACCTAGATAAAATTCTAAGAAAATACGGACTCAAACCTACTGTCGCAGACCCGTGTTTATACCAATCTAGAAAAAACGGAAAACTTTTAATCGTCCTAGTGTACGTCGACGATATCTTGTTAGCGTCAGAAGACGACAACTGGACGGAAGAACTGATAAAAGGACTATCCAAGGAGATACCAATCAAGGATCTTGGCAAAGCAGAAAATTGCCTAGGAATAAAAATCAGTCAAGGTCAAGACGGAATCAAGATTTCACAAGGTGAATACATAATGAATATACTGAAGAGGTTCGGCATGGAGCATAGCAATCCGATTTCTACGCCAATGGACCCCAGCAGCAAGAAGAAGCAAATACCTGAAATGGAGCAGGGCGAAGGGAATGTTGAGAGACCTTATCGTCAGCTAGTCGGAGCCTTAATGTACCTGGCTGTAGCTACTCGACCAGATGTTGCATATGTTGCAAGCTATCTCGGACAATTTAATCATTGTCATACCGAAAATCACTGGATCGCAGCCAAAAGGGTCTTAAGATATCTTCGAAACACTGTTAATTATGGTTTGCATTTCAGATATTCCCAGGATCCGATCGTGGGATATACTGACGCCGATTGGGGCGGATGCTTATACGATAGGAGGTCATATACAGGATATGCGTTCCTGATGTGTGGCGCCGCTATTAGTTGGAGATCGGTGAAGCAGCCTACCGTCGCGCTTTCTTCGACAGAAGCGGAATACATGGCGCTGTCCGAAACCGCGAAGGAGGCGATCTACCTAAAGGCAGCTATAAGTGAGCTAGGATTGAAGGAATGGGCCGACATCAATATTATGTGCGACAACCGTGGAGCCATCAGTCTGGCGGAGAACCCCGTTATGCATACACGCACGAAACATATTGACATTCGACACCATTTCGTGCGTCAAGCAGTTAAAGACAATAATCTTTGCTTGGAGCACGTCCCTACCGAGAGTATGGCAGCAGATATCCTTACGAAGGCGTTGCCAAAGTTTAAACACGCTAAGTGTATAGAACTCTTAGGATTAAAATGTTAAACTTGAGTTATAACACATTACATTTCGATTTGTAACTTATACAGCTCGGATTGAGGAGGGTGTGTTGAGATATAGGTATATCCGTGACCAATCCGCGCTCTCATTGTATCGATATGTTACGAATCTATATTGTTCGCGTTCTGTGGCGATGAGTCCGCGCAGTCGCTCGAGTCGCCGCTCGCGACACTTCTCTCTCGCCAAGCATAGACAGAGCACGTGTAATTAGAATAAGCCTTATTTGTGATTAAAGTATTTGGTAAAAGGCTAAAGCCAGAGGTCAGATTATTTACCCTAACAAGAACAATGTTATTTTAATTATATATAACATGTTTGTGAGTTTACGCATTCGTAAATTCACTGAAAAATGTGTTGACAATCTCATTGTCCACGACTGTAAATTTACATCAGATTGATGGTTAATAATAACAAAA
>NW_012026835.1:193618-198457 GCF_000956235.1 Wasmannia auropunctata
AGCGGTGGTTTCATCCCTTTAAAACGTTTTTGGGCCGCAACTGCTAATTTCTAAATTCATATATTTAGGTAACCTACATGTATAAAAAGTTTCGTTAAGATCAGAATTTGACACTTCGCGAGGTTCCCTTGTCAGTGAAAGAAAGTGATTGCACTTGTGAATTTTTAAAAAATAAGATAACGATGTGGGAAGCGCGAAGCCAGAGTGAAAGTGGCAAGAAAAAGGCGAGTGTGTTTAAGGCTGAAAATAAGGACATGACGTGCCGAGGATGCGAAAAGCCGGGACATTTTGTGAAAAATTGTCGGACCACGTGGCGGACCGGAAACGGCAGGGGCGGAACTGGTGGTGGGGCGCAAGGGCCAGGAGGTGCGCGCCAGTCGCCGCCGCAGCGAACGCAGCAGCCGCAACAGTCTCGAAACCGAGGCAGAAATTATGGACGAGGTTACGGCAGAGGCAGAGGATGGCAGCCGCGCAGCGACGGAGCTACCACGATGCGCGCTACACTTACAGCGAGCGCAACGAAGACTTCGGAACCTTCTTGGCACAAGTAGAACGAGATGACTTCGATGCGAGCGATGCACTAGTCTACACGAGCGACACGTGTAAAATAGATTGGATATTGGACAGTGGTTGTTCAGACCACATTATAAACGACGATTCCTTTTTTTACGAATATATAGATTTAAAGAAACTGATTAATGTAAAAGTAGAAGATGGTAGAATTTTAAAGGGCACAAAAGTTGGTAAAGTTGTGACTTATTTTATAGTAAATGGAGAGAGGAAGCTAATAACAATATCCAATGTATTTTATGTCAAGGAGATGGATAAAAATTTAATTAGCTAACCGGATAATTATCCCGATCCTCACGAAGTTGGCCCTGGATTGCTCGGATAAATGGTACCGATACATAGACAAGGTGCAAAGTGCAATAAACAGCACTTACCAAAGAAGTATAGAAACTAGCCCATTCGAAGTGCTCTTTGGAGTAAAAATGCGCCAGAAAGAAAATGTCGAATTGTTTACTCTAATTAAACAGGAGATGGTGTCAGCATTTGATGAAGAACGTGAAAAATTACGAACTATCGCAAAAGAAAATATCGCGAAGATCCAACAAGAGATCAAGAAAACACACAATCGGAAGTGTAAGCCAGCTACGCAATATCAGATAGGCGACCTTGTTACCATTAAACGAACTCAGTTTGGACGTGGTTCGAAGATAAAAAGCAAGTATCTCGGTCCTTATAAAATCTCTCAAGTAAAGGGACACGATTGCTATAAGATGATCCGTGAAGATAACGGTGAAGGACCAAAGATCGCTACATCATCAGCTGATCAGATGAAGCTTTACGCATATTATTCTCCAGGGACTGGAGAGTAGCAGGAATAGGCCGAATGTGGGACAGGGCCCGCGGCCCGGTATTGGCTCCCGGCCATACGAGGTAGAGAGGAAGGGGCGAAGAGTCCAGTCGAAGCCTGGAACGCATAGAGGACAGGTCGCGGTTCTAGAGACTAATAATAAAGTTCGATTTAGTTATTTTTGCATAAAAGAGAAGTGTTCACGCGAGTGGTTCTTTACTCCCTGACTCTCCCGAATTCCCATCCTACATATAACTAAGAACTTAGAATCTAAACCAACATTTTTTAGTGTCAATAAATTAGAGGGAATAATTAAATAAAAAAAAATACCCTTTCGGGAGACATGAAAAAGAACGTTTATAAAATATCATGTAAAGATTGCGAGGTAACATACGTTGGCCAGACGAAGAGACAAATTAAAACCAAAATCTCTGAACATAATAACAATATTAATCGGAAGAGACACACATTCGGTGGTCACTGAACACAGACTACGTTTTAATCATGACTTCGACTGGAAGAGTATCGAGATCTTAGACACAGAAAGATTCTATAACAGAAGATTAATTTCTGAAATGGTACTCATCACACTTCAGAAGGATATCACAATTCAGAAGGATTAATTTACAATCTGACACAGAATTTTTACACCATGCATATACATCGATTTTAGGGAAATTTAAACATAATGTTTGCCGTTTACGCATGAGCCTCTTTTGACATCATCATTGTAACGATTTTATACTTTATTTATATTTTTACTTATCACCACCGACCCTGGTTTTAGTTACATATTTATTTTTATATTTATATTTTTATATGCGAGACAGAAGAACGTTTTGTAATACGAGCACACTCACATTCTGTACGCAACTTTATACTTGACAAGGTGTACTCGTAACACGATCACTGCGAAATTTTTCGTTACAACCAAATTGACTTATTCCGGAGTGTGGTAAATGATTTGACTTCTTGAATTACGCATGACAAATGCATTAAAATAACATAGCTCATATCATATTATCGTATAGATGACCGTTCTTTTAATTAAACAATTGGAAGCGATGCTCACACACCACGGAATTTCTACCTACTATCGATGCGGAATAATACAGAACAATGCGAGTGATTAACTAAATTGCGTTTAATGTTAGATTTTTTTATAAGAGTTTTATATCACTGGAAGGTCCGAAAAGAGCTAAAACGTACGTACGTACTATCGATGTATGAATTTTATATTCAAGAAATTAAATTAACTACGCACTAATTTCCGCGTTTTGACTCTGGTTACATTTTTAATTACTAATTATTTTTATTTAAGAGTCTTATACATTATTGAGTTAAATCCAGACGAATTGTCAACAATATTCACCTTGAATACTGTCACCTACGGAGTCACTTCAGCGTCATTTTTCCCTGGTAAAAATTCCCACAGAAACCGATAGAAGCCACATGCTACTGATTTCTGACTGCTCAACAGTGTGTTTCTTTACTCGTAATTGCGGATAGATACAGTTTCAAGCGGGTTGTACGATGTAATGTTTTCTGTACGCAAAGACGGATAGACATACTAACTGTATGTAACTATCTATGCACATCTATCCGTCTTTATATACAGAAAACATTACATCGTGCATCTTGCTTGAAACTGCATTTATTTGCAATTACGGGTAAAGAAACACACCGTCAAGCAGTCAAAAACCGATAGCATATGGCTTCTATCGGTTTCTGTAGAAATTTTTATCAGGAATTCTATAGTAACTATTATAGATTCTGCAATAAGACTTATATTACAGATCTGGTATTGAATCAGTATTGTATAATTTCATAACCATTACGGTAAAGATCAGTAATAATTCCAGTATAAGATTAAAAAAAATTTTTTTTTCTTTTATTTTATTATTGCATATTATTTTTTAAAGTTTAATTTGTGTTTACTATTTCGCATATTTTCTATTTTATTAATTATATTATACAATTACGCAAGTTTATAATTTTTAAAAACGCATCGACGCATCGAAATTCGAACCTAAGATCCCTAGAACAGCAGACTTATACTCTAAGGGGCTGTCTACAATACGTCGTATGTCAGTTCGTAAGCCGTAAATCGTAAGAATTAACCAATCACAGTTGAATGTAAGAAAAATATTCGACTACGATTGGTCAATTCTTAGTTAGTACGATATGAGTAGTGACTAACTTATTATAGAAAGCCCTTAACGTTGAGCTAATGATTACTTTGTACAAAGGACTTATTCTTTCCATTATATATTCCCAGACAGCACAGGATATCCTGTGGACATCCGTTTTATATCCATTTCTGGTCGGGACATCCATGAGCCTTACAAGCTGTCCATCTGGAGACGCGGTAGCGGCTCCCGCCAAGTATATGTATTTCGTTTATTATTTCATGATTTATGATGATACTGAAAGTACTGATGATGATTTAAGATACTAAAAGTATTGATACTGATTTTAATGCTAGAGACGCTACAGTGTATCCTTTACTGGACAGATAACACTTTTACAGAAATAAATTATTATTTCTTTTTAAATATTAAATTATATCGATGAATGCCAATTTTTAAGAAAAATGTACATTTTTCCAATTATAATGATGCAATAATAATACCTATAAGTGCCTTTCATACACAAACGCTGAATTACGCATGTATTTTTTTGCCGGATTTATGTCATTCAGATACGTTGTCGTCGTTGTCGTCGTCGTCATATTCTTCTTCGCAAAATTTCAATCTTGTCCAACTATCCACCGTACCGTAAGGCACTGATTTAAGTTACTGACCCTCTCAGAAATACCGACCATCCAAATATGTATATAGAATCACAGCTCGCTTGCTCGCTCGCTCTCTCTCTCTCTTTCTCTCTGAGTGAGTGAGTGAGTGAGTGAGTGAGAGAGAGAGAGAGAGAGAGAGAGAGAGAGAAAGAGAAAGAAAGAGAGAAGAGGTTGGGGGGTTGGGAGAGAGAGAAGATGGGAGTAAGAATGAAAGGGAGTGAGAGAGAAGGGGGGGATTGGGAGGGAGGAAAGATGGGAGTGAGAGTGAAAGGGAAAGACAGAGAGAGAGGGGGGGGTTGCGAGAGAGAAAAGATGGGAGTGAGAGTGAGAGGGAGAGACAGAAAGAGAGGGAAGTAAGAGGGAGGGACGATGGAAGTGAGAGTAAGAGGGAAGGAGGGAGGGAGGAAGGGGGAGAGAGGGGGGAGACAGAGGAGAGAGAGAGAGAGGGGAGAAAAGTGGGAGAGCGAAAGGGAGAGAGAAAGAAAGAGAGAGGATAGGAAAGAGGGAAAAGGGGAGGGAGGGAGGGAGAGAGGGAGGGGGAGAGAGAGGGAGGGAGGGGGAATGAATGAATGAATGATATTTATTAGCTTTCTCAGCTATTTACATAATATATATCTTACAAATTGTAATAGTATCTTAAAGTATAGGCAGCACAGTCATTATGTGTTTCTTTAACATACGCTTAAAT
>NW_012026835.1:198477-205552 GCF_000956235.1 Wasmannia auropunctata
TGTGCTCTTCCGATCTTCATCCGAATACCATTTTTTCCCTCTCCATAACTTTGAAATTTTAAACTTTTTCTTCGGTACTACAATATCTAACGCCACTACCATATTCTGAACAAATTTCTCTACTCTTTCATTTACCTCTAAATTATCTCTTTGTTCTAATCTTTCCTCTACTTTGTATAAAAATTCATCTATATGAAATTTGCTGTAATCCCTACTAATAAATTTTCTATATTTTGATTATTATTACTTATATTAAGTTCAACGCTTATCCATGAATGATCTGTTATTTTTGGCTTATCATATACTTTACTTTGATATTTGCGTAAACTAAATCTGTCAAAGTTTGACTGTTTTTGTGATCCTCATCGGCTTATCTACGTATTGTTTCATACCCAAGCATAACATTTCATTTATTAGCTTTTTCGAATAAAACATATCCGTCATTAAATCTGTATTAAAGTCACCTAACATAATACATTTCGTTACTAGGAGGTTTACTATGTCCTCTAGAAATCTTATGAAATCACCTTCTGATGCACTCGGTGAATGGTATACGACTCTAATCACGCCTTTGTATATATTATCTCTCATCTCAACCGCGCACCAGCATACAGTGGGCCAGGGAGCTCGAAAAAGTGGCCAAAAATCAACATCCAAATTCACACTTTTATTATTACGGTATTTTAAAATAGATGTGTTAAAGTAGCTGTGGAGAAATTTTTTTGCAAGTGGGTGGATATCTGTTCTTATAGGAACATTATAAAAATAGAAATGTTATTCAAATCCTAACATAATTATAATTAAAAAAAAATTGAGTTTATAATTTATGAAGTTTTTCTTCCATGTAATATCAATATTACTAGTATTTGAATTGAAAAAAGTAACAACGATATGCGGGATTAGCTTAACTTCAGTATTGTGACATCATTTTTATTCTTTTTGTACAAGCCGTTTTCCAGTTCCCCGAAATTCCACCTTCTAATAAAAAATTAAAGGTGTTAGTATCTTCATTGTAATGTCTACTTTGAGCTTATTATGCGATATTTTGCGAATATTGTAATTTCCATGCGTAAACGCAATTAAGTTCCAATCACTCGGATTGACTATGATTTCACGATTGTACGCGTGTACGTACTGATTTTATCATTTGAGCTGTGTTTTTCTATCGAGAGAAGAATACTTCAAATTATTTATTTTTTTTTACGAATATATTTATATAAGGCTTCGACATGTTCGAGCACAATCACAGGACGTGCACGGAGTATCTGGCGTGCAAATGAGTTATTTTTAATTTTGAACTTTTGTAAGATTCGTTATCAATGACATCGAGAACTTTTAAATATCAATTTCAGTAAAGTCCAACGATATCTTGAATTTTGGCCATCTTTTCGAGCTTCTTGGCCCACTGTGCAACAGTTCGATACTATCTTGTTCTTTACTATTACCTCATATTTGATATCGTTTCTTATATAAATCACAACGTCTCCTGTGTCTCTATTTTCCCTATCGCATCTAACTAAATCGTATCCCGACACATTCATTTCACTATCTTCGATTTCCGGAACGAGTCTAGTCTTTGATAATACGACGACTGCTAGATTCATCCTCTTCATGTAGTCTTGAATTTCGTCCTTGTGCGCCATAAGACTGCGCATTCGTGTATACAATTGACTCCTTCTGTGATTGCTATTTAGTAGATTGCTAGCCAGTTCTCTTCTCCTCCTCCTCCAATGTTCTGATGAAAGTCGGACATTTTCTACTTAAAGCATCGTGTTCGTCATTTATCTTTAAATTGTACGTTTTACTCTTGTGCATATAATTTACACGTTTCATCTTTTTTACCTTACAATCGCTTGCTTTGTGATTTCCAGCACATTTATGACATTTCTGCCGCTTACAATCTTTGACAATATGTGGTAGCAACCCCAGCATTTAAAACATCTCTTAACATTGTAATGATCAAACACAAGATACTTTCTCCATCCAATATTTATTTTCTCTTTTCTCAGCTTTAGCTCATGAGTCATTTCATCTACCTCTAGTATTAAAGAACCGCCCCCTTTTCTTCCTCTACTAGCTCGTGTATTATCGTCACTTCTTTAACTATCTTCTTCCCAATTTTTATGCAAAATTCATCATCTCTGCCGTCGATTTTATTCTGTTTCTTAATTGTATTAATTAAGATTTCATCTTTCAGCCGTATTTCTTCTTTTTCAACATTTACGACTTTTATTTTCGGTTTTATTTTTTTTGGTTTTGTGGTCGTGAAGTCATTACCTAGCTTCTCACGTATTGTATCTTTCAGCTTTTCCATTTCTCTCTCGCTCTCACATTCCAGAAAAACCGAACCTTTACTTCCTTTCCTCAGCTTTGTTATTCCTACCTTCAGATTCTTTATATCTACTTTTTCTTTTACCTATTTCTTGGTAGCTTCTCCTGCTCCTTTATCGGTTGGACAATTAAAATGTTTTCTTTCTTCTTATTTTTTACTGCCTCACTGTAACTTCCTAATCCATTTCCTGTTATTCCAGTGGTTTTCTCCTGTATATTTCTTTAAAGAGAGAGAGAGAGAGAGAGAGAGAGAGAGAGCGCAAAGAAGCGTACTTTTATGATTTCCTAAAATAAAGTAATTTCAAGCAATCTTTATGAGTTGACAGTGTAAAAACTAGCAGTTTTAGAAAGTTAATGTTATTGAGACTTTTGATCAATACCTCATAAAAGTATACTTTTGCACATGTTATTCCTATTTTAATGGTGGCCTTTCCATCTGATTAGTGCATGGTTCTTTGGTTTTCGTTCATTTAACTGACAATTTAATTACACACACGCACGCACGCACGCACGCACACACACACACACACGGGATGTAAAATACTTTGTACCGTGCATAGAGATCTGTCTAATCTTATCGATATCTATTATTTTTAGTATACTAGCATTACTGACGCGTGCTTCGCGCGCGCTATTTAACATTTTTTTTTTCTTATTGTAATTGATAAATCAAACAAACTCACAGATTGAGATTCGATTTGAATTATGCCTTGTGTTTCGTCCGGATGGACAATTGTAGTCGTGCTTTCGTGCGCGGCTATTGCCAACAGTTTAGATACCCACTAAAAAGAAAAAGTGGTGGCGCTATGCGGTAGACCGGTCGACTTCCGGGCTGCCAACTTCATTTGTTTAGAACTTATCCGCAAATCACCCATTAATATTCAAATGAGATGGGAGAACAACATTTTTTTGAAGGGTGGGAAAAGGAGAGAAGATTCATCCGGACAAAACACAAGGCATAATTCAAATCGAATCTCACTCTGTGAGTTCGTTTGATTTATCAATTATGCCAAGTGTATCCGTCCAGATGGACAATTGTAGATGTTCAGATCGTGATTTGCATATCTGGCGTGGGAGGAAACATCCCACCCAAATTAATGAGACCTTACCAAGATTTCGATGTTTTGGTCCGGCTGAGAAATTAGATTATCATAATTTTATTTAAGAAATTCTTAAGACTATAGAATATTGTGCAGACATTCGCTTAGAAATAGAATTTGCGTAGAACAAATAAGAGTTGTAACTTCAGTAAAATAAACGGCTTATAGATAATCACCACTTTGGTAAACCAAATGGTTTACAGATAATAGACAAACGCAAGTTTTAGGTAGAGACCGAAAACTGAACTCAAAAGGAAAAAATATTTGGCTTTATCTTGTAACAACCGTCCTTTCGAGTCGCGGATCAGCTTGCCGGCGTGTCCAGGAATCGAAAGTGGTTCAAGCGAGGGATAGAGGGGTTCCGGAAATGACGAGACGCGTGTTTCTCTGAGCGATACAATATCAATTTATTCTCTATATACAGCTATGTACACGTATATACAGGCCTACGGTGAGCTGCGCCACGGGTGACACGGACGGTGCACGGCGCGTCGCAACAGGTAACGCGGGCAGCGACGGTCGTGGTCGGTGCGTCATCGCGATGCGACGCCGGGGCGGCACGCGCTATTCCCGTGTTAAGGTGACAGTCACCACGTGGTGACTGCCGTGCGTTTCGAGGAAGGTCCCGTTCCCGCGTCGCGTACGGAATCCCTCGCGTCGGTGAGCGGGGGTCTTGGTCGGCGATACCGGTCTTCCCCCAGGGAGGCGTAGGTCGGGACTCGAGTCGGCAGCCAAGACACTTGGCTCTGGCCCCGAACACGGGGCTTGAGGTGCTGCTGACTCGAACGGGGTGGATTTTGGCCGGATTGCCCGCCACGAACTTGTGGCGTAGACAAAGACACTTTACCCTAGGGCGAGAGCCGAGAAGGTAGCGGAAGGAGTTCGAGGTAGCCGAGAACTTCTTGGCCGAAGCCAAGACACTTGACTTCAGTGCTACTTCTAGGGAGCGGGTATCGTCTGATCGGTGGAACGGTCGGAAGGCTGGTAGACGATAGCTCGCTTTGCGTTTTTTGCCTGGCTTTTATACCCCCGGATTGCTGGTTCTAGCGCAGTAGTGGGGGAGACGTGTAGCGGAGCGCTCCTGCGCCACGTCTCCTGCACTATTGTTTAAACGTATAACGTTTAAACATTTTTGCGGTGTTGAAACGATTATAACGGGCGCGTCGCGCCGTTTCTTCGCCCGACTGCTGTTCGCGCGGCATCGGCTGCTTTTCGCCGGGGACGATGCGGTTTCCCGGGGCGCATCGTTACAATCTTATAGTCTTAATACTGCGTTAGAGAATTCTTCCGGATTTATTAGGAGTCGATTGTAAAAATTTGCAAAAACGCGAGATAGCTCTGACCACCCGGCTGTACTCTTAATCATTTCTAAAGAGACGTCTTTTCGTGCTGCTGACGATGTCGCCGCGTGTCGGGTGCTGTGCACCGTGAAAAAATCGGAACTCTACACTCCTTTAGGCCTGTTTTTATCCAACGGCTAATGATTTGTTGGTCTACTGGTTTATGCGGTTTAGACCAGGAGATAAATAGTTTATCGCAAGAGGGAAGGCGAAGGTCCCTAGTAACTTCTAAATAAGTCTTCATTAAATGAATATAAATTGAAATATATACAGAGGTTTTCGTTTCCGACAAACGGAGAGAAACTAAAAAATGGTTGCGAATGCCCTGGAGCCGACGTTTTGATTTTGTCCGGAACGCGAATAATAAGCTTATCATTAATAGAGATCTGTGAAATTCTAAAAGATGTGAGTATTTGTACTCGCTGCCCTGTGCCGAGTGCGAGGAGAAGAACTAATTTTTTCGATAATGTGTCTAAAGATAATGCGTCATGTGGATACCAAGTAGAAAGTTTCGCTAAAACTGGGGCTGGATCCCAAACATATTCGTAATGCGGGGTTTAAGTACGTCTACCCCTTTACAGAATCGTCTAACTAGCGGATGATTCCCGATTTTATTTGAAATTAAAGAGATTGCAGAACGGATATTGTTAATCACAGAGTATGAGTTCGCTTGTTCTAATTTTCGTGATAAAAAGTCTAGGAACTGCGTAGGGCTCGGCGACCAGATAGAAACCGATAACGATTTGTAGAATAGCCACCAGTCTTGCAACGTTTGCTATACTGTTTGATGGTGGATTCTGATAAGGACGCCAGTGTAGTCTCTATTGCTCCTTATGGTACTCCGCGGTTGTCAAATGCTTGCCTGATAAGAATTCTACCGCCAAGGAAAGAGTCTTCCATGCTGGATGGCAATGTCTGAAAGGTGAAGAAAGGAGATTATATGATGGTTCAAACATCAAAGGCTCTCCAATCAAAAGACGGCGAAACAGTGGGAACCAGACTTGTGATGGCCACCAGGAGACAATAACCACTCCCTCCGCATTATCGTTAATAATTTTCCGGAGAACTCGAGGTAAAAGAATAAAAGGAGGAAAAGCAAAAAATCTTGTGTTTGACCACGATAGTGTGAATGCATCAACTGTTATTGCGCTTAGATCTGAAAACCAGGATACATAGTTTGTGCATTTCGCATTGATAATTAAAGCAAACAGGTCCAAAGGGTCCAAAGGTCAAAAGGGACCAAATTTCGATATCTGAAAAAAAGCGTTTTCTGATAACGACCATTCCGTGTCTATGCTAATTACTCTCGATTCGCGATCTGTAATAGTATTATCAATAGATGTGATATAAGAGGCAAAGACTGTGATATTTTGACTCTCGCACTAATTTCAGATTTGTCTAGCTATCGCTAACAAATGTGGAACGGATTTAAAGCAATTAATGCAAGCAATGGCTGTTGTGTTATCCACTCTAAGGAGAATTTGACAATTTTCAAGATTTGCAGTAAAACATTGCAATGCGTAAACGACTGCTTTAAGTTCCAACAGGTTTATGTGGTTAGATCTGTCTTCCTCAGCTCACCATTTATGAGTACGGAGTTCGCCACAAGAAGCTCCCCAGCCTGATAAAAATGCGTCAAAAAAAATTTCGAGACCCGCTTTGTTGGAACGGATAATATTTACTTGTTTTGGATTTGAGAAAATGTTGATCCACCATTGAAAATCTTTGAATAGATGGTGAGGGATATTCATAATAGCTGAGTAATTAGTGTTGGAGTATATTAAAGCTAGAAATTTCGTTCTCTCCTTTGTATATATAAGAGACCATATTGAACTACGGGGCAGACTAAGATCAAAGACCCGATCATACCGATATATGCAAAGTTTCGAATTCGGCACTTTCGCTTATGCGACAAGTTTAAAGTTAACTTAACCCATTAATATCCAAGCGGACACATTTTTTGAACAATTTTCAGTGACTTAATTTTTTATTTGAATGGCTTTGAAAAAATTCAAGCAACATCATTTCTGATGTAAAATTTCTTGCTCTTTCAGAATCTGCTATCAGAATTTGTCAAAAATAAAGTCCAAAAAAATTAGTCGATTTTTTAAAAAAAAACCTGATTTTTCACTCAAAGAGCTAGACCAAAAATCGCCTCTTTTCTGGACCTCGATTTTTTAACCAAATTTTGTGTCAAATGATTAGTCATGATGAGACAATAATCGCATAAAATTTTTGAGTTGAGCATATGACTGGTTTGCGAAATATAGAGAATCAAAGTTGTTCCTATCCTTTAAAAATGTT
>NW_012026835.1:205602-206276 GCF_000956235.1 Wasmannia auropunctata
GACGTGTGCTCTTCCGATATGTGGTCAATTTATGAAAGTGCGAGATGTAAAATTTGTATTGGAGACATGTAACGTTCTCTGTAAAACTACGAACAGTTAAGATGTTGTTAGTCTCGCTGTGCCTTACTTACAACGTCACACTTACAAGGGACATGTCACAACTGTCCGGCACCGATTTAATTCTCCTTAAAATATGTTTTTAAATACAAAAATCTAAGAGACACGTATTTTTTTATATGTGCGGAATCTCAGGTTTAACGGGTGAAACACCCTTTTGAAAAAAAAATTGTTTTTTTCTTTTGTGGCGAATATCGTCGAAAATATAAAAGATAGAAAAAAATGTTTTGAACAAAAGTTGTACGGTTTGAAGAGTACTTTCAAGTTGTAAAGAAAAAGAAATTTTTTAATTTTTTATTTAACAAAACATCCCTATCACTCCAAGTTTCTTTCGAATTTAAAAAACTTTCTTTTCTACCAAATTAAAGGTTATTTTTTTCTGAATTCAACCGTATATGATGAAATTAAATTACAAAATATCATTTTCGAGAATTAATTATAAATGCCTCCGTATATACACTATCTGTGCTCATGTGCATAATTTTCATCAAAACAATAATGAATAACAAAATCGACATGATTGATATTCTTAACATTACAAATTATAATAAGAATAA
>NW_012026835.1:206326-206697 GCF_000956235.1 Wasmannia auropunctata
TACGAATCTATATTGTTCGCGTTCTGTGGCGATGAGTCCGCGCAGTCGCTCGAGTCGCCGCTCGCGACACTTCTCTCTCGCCAAGCATAGACAGAGCACGTGTAATTAGAATAAGCCTTATTTGTGATTAAAGTATTTGGTAAAAGGCAAAGCTCGAGGTCAGATTATTTACCCTAACAATTATATTTAAAATAAAGACATTTTAAGTATAATGTCTCAAAAATTATTCAAGATAAAAATGTTAATTTAAATATTAATATCCTAAAAGCTATTCAAATTCAAAGGGAGGACAACATTTTGAATAACTCATGTATTAAAAAATGAGAATGTATTAGGTCTATTGGAGAAACCACTATAAACAAACCGTGCTA
>NW_012026835.1:206747-207229 GCF_000956235.1 Wasmannia auropunctata
CGTGTGCTCTTCCGATCTCTGGACAGATAACACTTTTACAGAAATAAATTATTATTTCTTTTTAAATATTAAATTATATCGATGAATGCCAATTTTTAAGAAAAATGTATATTTTTCCAATTATAATGATGCAATAATAATACCCATAAGTGCTTTTCATACACAAACGCTGAAATACGCATGTATTTTTTTGCCGGATTTATGTCATTCAGATACGTCGTCGTCGTCGTCGTCGTCGTCGTCGTCGTCGTCGTCGTCGTCGTCGTCGTCGTCGTCTTCTTCTTCGCAAAATTTCAATCTTGTCCAACTATCCACCGTACCGCTAGATGGCACTGATTTAAGTTACCGACCCTCTCAGAAATACCGACCATCCAAATATGTGTATAGAATCAGCTTGCTTGCTCGCTCGTTCTCTCTCTCTCTCTCTTTTTCTCTTTGAGTGAGTGAGTGAGAGATAGAATGAATGAATGAATAATATTTAT
>NW_012026835.1:207279-214121 GCF_000956235.1 Wasmannia auropunctata
TTCTGGACCTCGATTTTTTAACCAAATTTTGTGTCAAATGATTAGTCATGATGAGACAATAATCGCATAAAATTTTTGAGTTGAGCATATGACTGGTTTGCGAAATATAGAGAATCAAAGTTGTTCCTATCCTTTAAAAATGTTTGACGCTATTGTGTTTTTATTGCCTTAATATTCATGTTAAAAACTAGTTCTGACATTATTTTATTGTTTTTTGGGTCGCTGGTTACGAATCTGAAATCTAAATTCCAAAATTAAAAATGGCAGATCCAATATTGCAAAATCAAAATGGCTGCCCGATGTTGCGAAATTTAAAATAATCTAAATGAAAATCGCTTCTCGAGATTTTTTAGGTCGCTGATTATAAATCTGTAGTCTGAATTTAAAAATTCAAAATAATTTGACTAAAGTTTGCTTCATTGACGTCATTGAATGAAGTGAAGACGTCCCAAGCTGCAGGGCTGCCACTCTTGCACAATCGGCTACCCCACCACACGTTTTAGGAAAGAGATCCTTTAAGACACTATTACAAATTCTATCTGAAAATAACTCTAAAATCCCGTAAGTTCTCCATGGAAGATCTTCCGGTATTTTTTTACTCATCCTTTCCTTAAAAACCCTTAAACCATTCCTGGACTCTTTTTTATAATCTTTTAAAGATGAATGTGAACAACGCGTAATTTTTCTAGATATCAGTTTTCACAGAAATCTTGTTTTTGCGTATCTGCATCTACTATATTGGATCCGCCATTTTGAATTTTGGAATTCATACTTTAGATTCAAAATTAGCAATCTAAAAGATCCCCGAGAAGCGATTTTCATTTAGATTATTTTGAATTTCGCAATATCGGGCAGCCATTTTGATTTTGCAATATTGGATCTACCTATCAACATTTTGAATTTTGGAATTTAGATTTCAGATTCGTAACCAGCGACCCAAAAAACAATAAAATACTGTCGGAACTAGTTTTTAACATAAATATTAAGGCAATAAAAACACAATAGTGTCAAACATTCTTAAAGGATAGGAACAACTTTGACTCCCTATATTTCGCAAACCAGTCATATGCTTAACTCAAAAATTTTATGCGATTATTGTCTCATCATGACTAATCATTTGACACAAAATTTGGTTAAAAAATCGAGGTCCAGAAAAGGGGCGATTTTTGGTCTGGCTCTTTGAGTGAAAAATCAGTTTTTTTTCCAAAAAATTGACTATAATTTTTTTGGACTTTATTTTTGACAAATTCTAATGGCAGATTCTGAAAAAGCAAGAAATTTTACATCAGAAATGATGTTGCTTGATTTTTTTCAAGGCCATTGAAATAAAAAATTGAGTCACTGAAAATTGTTTAAAAAGTGTGTTCGCTTGGACGTTAATGGGTTAAGAAGGTTGTTGCGACCTCGGTAAAATTGCGATTGATTATTGCACCAAATCGAAAATAAACCCTAAGTATTTACGTTTCTGGGCTGGAATAAGATAAGATTTGAAATAATTGAGTAGAAATCCAAGTGATGACAATATTTCAATAGAAGCTTTAAGGTTATCTAAGCAATTCTTTTTTGAAGAACCAATTAGAAGAAAATCATCTAAATAGGTTACTGAGCAGTATCCCCTTGCTCTCAAATCGGCTACCACTGGACGTAGTATTTTAATAAAAATAAAGGGCGCTGTCGCTAGGCCGAAAGGCAAGACATTGAACTCGTATATCGTTCCTTGTTATTGAAAACGAAGAAACTGGCGACAGTCCTGCTATGGGAATTATAAGGTAAGCATCTTCAAGATCAAGCGTGACCATCCAAAAATCTGGAAGCATGTGCTGGACTACAGTCAGACTACAGAGCTGGCGCCAGTCTTCCAGTTGAAAATGCTGTGGGCAGAGAAAACGGTTAAGATCTTTAAGATTGAGTATAAATCGCATTCCTCCTGACGATTTTTCAGTTAAGAAGAAACTAGACAAAAATTGATTTTTGGAGGGAGCGGTGGCTACTATGGCTCCTTTGTCTAATAAGCGCAAAATTTCTTTATCGCATGCTTTTGATGTGACCGGAAAGAAAGTATAAGCTCTCGTAAGAACGTACGATGGGGCAGGGTGGAAACGAAAGGTATATGGTAATCTTCAATCACCTGAAGGACCTCAGGGTCCTTTGTTAATTTTTTCCACATGTGGAGGTATTCACATAAACGTCCTGCTGTTCTTATTAGTTCTAGCGGCGCATCCGTGTCCTGGATTTGGATCGGTGGGGTCGGCTGTGGCGTTGAATGTCTCGCCCCTGTCCGGCGAGCCGAAGTTGGTGTGTCGCACAGGGACCTTGTAGTTTGACGACTTCGGTTGGATTTGGCGTATTGAAAGATTCTTAGCTTTGATCTCTGTTGCTGGGATAGAGGAAGAGGGAGGTATCGATAGCTCTCACCTTATCTTCTCACAGGCCTGTGCTGCTTTCAAATCATCTGCAAAATTAGATTCAAACAGCCACTTTGGAAGAGTCCGGTACTAACTTTCTTACGAAAGTTAGTCACGGTTTTAGGCTTGTCTAGCAAGAGATAAGCGGAATTGGAGATCCGCTAATAAATGGAGCCCTTCCGCTAACTTAATAATAATGTTCCTCAAAACGTTCTCCTGTGGGGAGGATAGGCGAAATCTTAAGAAATCGGCTATGCCGGATCCTAGTGCGTTCAGGCAGGCCTCAACCTGATTTTGTCTATTAGCCTGATATTCGTTTTTCTTCAAAACGACTTGCCGCTTAGATAGGACTAACAGCTCTTCATTGATTTTCGGAGGGCCTAAGCACAATAGATCTTCTTTGAGGTCGTATTTTGCAAGCAAACTCTGACGAAGCTTCTCCTTTATTCCCGTACGTGTCTCTGATTTTGCAGCATTAAGCATAATCTGGTCCCAAAATGAATTGGTTGTCAAGTATTGTTCTTCTCCAAATAATTCGCTTACTAGGGATATTTTACATTCTTCTGAATTAATAGCCTCCTGGGACGCCGTTTGACCTACAAATAGCACTCTTTGTGCAGGGGCTTCTAACTGCGCTGTTAAGGAAAAAACAAAACAAAATGAGATGCAGATGAAGCAATCGGCTTTATTTTCTCTTTGCCGTAACGAGAAAATATACTTGGTGCACCGTCCCAGTTCGAGAGAACCGTTTGCTCATCTGTCTTGACCTCAACCCCTTGTGAGACAAATACTTCAGTACTCTCTAGAGGGGGAGGAATGTCGGCCATGGCGACGGACACGGGGGAGTTCCCGAGGTTTGCTGTATTTGCTGCATCTTATGTGCTATGTTGTTTCATAAACATAAAAATTTCTTTTATCACATTGGCTCTCCGGACCGTGCCCAGGGCGGCAATGAAGTTCTCGATGTCTCTTTTGAAGTCCGCGATTCTTGTGAAATATCCTGCGAAGACTCCCTGGAGCTAACCTCTATCTGTCGATCTCGAGATTTCCTTCTATGTTTATGTTTTCTTCTATAAGATCGATGCTCTGCATGGATCTTATGGTAACTCGAATGTTTTTCCTTCGGCATTTTGCGGAAAAAATGTATATAAATTAATATTATATGTTAAAAAGCGTAAGACATTTAACAAAGCACGGTTGGTGCCACGCAACAAAAACACAATAAAGTTGGTAGCCCGGAAGTCGGCCGGCCTGCCGCACAGCGCCACCACTTTTTTTTTGGCGGGTATCTAAACTGTTGGCAATAACCGCGCACGGAAGTACGACTACAATTGTCCATCCGGACAAATACACTTGGTATAATTTATTATTATATCACATCAATCTCAATAGACACAAATGTTAAAATATACAATGACAGTCATTCAACAAAGTAAGCGCAGCGAGAGAACCAATCAGCATCGCGGAAAAGTGGTAATAAAAAGAGAGAAATGCGAGTTTTTGACTTAATATGCTTTTTGATATATGTAGGATTACAGATTTATCTATTTTTTATTTTTTCTAATTTATATTTTTTCATTTCTTTTAATTGTAAAAATGACTAACAATAAATAGTAGTCTGTTATACCTTTTTCGATGTATTAAAAATTTTAATTATAAATTTTCACATTACTTACTTCGATTTAACTGACCATTTTATTGATTAATTATCATGTGAGAGGAGAGAACCTGTATCATATTGAGAAATTTTATACACTGAAGAGGATTCACATCACGAATCGAATTAAGTTTGTAACTTAATTGTATCGTGCGTAATTATGTATTAATTGAATTTTATTATATTATATTTCATTGTTTTTAATTGAAATTATTTATTCACGCCCTTACAACGGCGTAGGCTCATATATATAGGCAAAGTATTTTGTGAATGTTTTATTTATTTGGAGCCATATGCATAGTATATTGTTACGCCCAGGGCAGTAAAACTCGCGCTTGCGCACTCGTACGTTTGTTATTCGCGTTCCGCACTCGCGCACGCGCACGTGTACCGGATCGCCGCGGAAAAATAAAGGGAACACCAACTTTATGAAATAACAAGCTCTTTAATGTAAGAGAACGTAACGTATTACAGAAAGGGTCAGAGCACGTCCGAACGGGTCGACGGCTCGTCTCCAAATCTAATGGGGTCTGTTTGACAATGAAGAATCTCGGCTAGGAAACAAGTAGATCTCATCGGTAGCTCAACCAGCTCGCTCAATTTGCAACGGCGCGGGCGTTACAATATTATTATATTATTAATTTAAAAAATTTTATAAATTAAACGTAATTTTGAGACATCCTATTATGTCTTTTTAAAAGAATAATTATCTAGTTTATGTTACTAGTTTTTATAATCGCTGATTATGAATCTGTAGTCAATATTTCAAAAATTAATACAATAGATTAATGAAACTGATGAAATTGGTTCGATTTTTTTTACTTATGTTTTGTCAACAAGATTAGATCTAAATTTAAAAATTTCGATTTTAGATTTATAATTGGTGAGTCAAAAAACTTCTAAAAATAAGTTTTACTTAAATTAATTTATATAATTCAACAAAATTTAACATTTTGGTCAGCTGTAATACGAGGGGCGTTCAAGTCAAACCCGGACTTTTAATTTTATGAGCAGAAGAGATCGTGAGTAAATCTTATTAAGAGGATGCTGAAAAGTCGGGAATTACCGACAATTGCAGTTGGAACGATAACTTCAAAAATACTGAACGGAATTAAAATCGCTTTTACAAGAATTAAAATAGACATAAAATGTAATGGGGTGAGCTATTTTTTTGTAGTAAAAACGACAAAAAATTTAAAAATTTTTCGGGTCGTACAGCAATCGTAACTTATCACCTGATGTAAACATTTCATTGGTATAAAAGTTCTGTAGCTCATACGTACAAAATAAGTAGCTCACCCCCTACAGGAACAAATAATACAAGACCTTTTGAACTACGATTGCAAGTGTAAAGAAAGATTTATCGTTCCAACTGCAATTTATGATATTCGCATGCTTAGCTAAGGTAAAGACAGCAAAAATTGCGTTTAGCAGTAAGTGCCGGATTTTGCAACAGATGGCACTTCAATAAGTTAGATAAGGACATTGCACGTGTTTGAGTGAGATCACAAGGTGTGCTTTCCAACAAGAAACACAGGCGGTACACAGTGTCTAATGTGGTGCTTTCCATTTATGACACAAAGAAACACAGAACAACACTGCAAAATACAACTCAATCTTAAGTTTTGCCGTGTCGGACATCAGTAGTGCCAATACATCAAGCAAAAAAATTATTTTTTCAAGTGTGATACTGGTTATATTCCAATCACATCTGTTTATTTCACATTGCAAAAATGGCTTCGTGTTTGGATAACTTATCGGATCTAGAGATCTTAGACGGTAATCAATATTCAGTCATTTTTATTTAAGGAATTGTATAATTAAATAAATAAAATAACAATTTAGGCTCAATAAATTAAATTAAAACAATGGATCTGCCCTTGATTGTCCATTGTTTTAATTGTATAATTGCCTAAAAACATCACGCATTTGTTGATGACCCATTATTTGTACATATTTTATGGAATTAATTTTTATTGCGCTCGTTTCTCGTTCGTTGTTTTGCTTCTCGTTCGTCTTCCTTCTTTACGACGTCAGTCTTGTACGCTCTCTAGTGGCCGTGTTTGGTAACTTTAGTGTTCTAATTACTGTATTTTATAGTGTCTCTCTGTGTCATACTGTGTAAAATCAGACTCTTGTTGGAAAGCACCCAAGATATTGTAGGCATAGACATAGGAATATAAGGGGACAAGCATAGAGTTGTGAGGGGAAAGCCAGTGCGGGACGATGCGACGAGGTAAACTGCCTACATTTGATTGGCTGTTAGTCTGCGCAAGCACAATGATATAAGTTCTCGTGTCCGTGTGATACACACACATATATAATAGACCGAGTATCCCTAGAACTGGGACCCAATAAGAGTGAACTAGGCATCAATCTCCCCCAATCTCCCCCCGTATTTCGGCTTTACTCCCTTCGCCTAAGTTACGACTTTGTTCTCCGTCCCCTTATATTCCTATGTTCATGATTGTAGGAAGTTCATTTAGAGATATCACTGACACCAGAGATGATCCGAGAGCGGACATGCCAGTTTTTTGGCTGTAACGCTAAAATGCCCTCATGCACTAACGTCCTCTGAAGAAGTGGATCCAAATTACGTAGCAAAATCAAGATTTTTGCACAATTTGTGGTGCGTGTCCGTACTAAATCCACTTTTCGAGTCTGCTGGAGCTTTATTCTCGAAAAATTACGCATCAGAAAGTATTTTTCCTTACTTTCTAATGCATAATTTTTCGAGAATAAAGCTCCAACAGACTCGAAAAGAGATCGGAAGAGCACAC
>NW_012026835.1:214171-214606 GCF_000956235.1 Wasmannia auropunctata
AAAAACATAAAAGCAATAGACTCGCGCCATTAAAACGATCTGAGACACGTACGCGTCGAAACGCCACATCGGACTCACCAAGAATATGCGATACAATATACAACGTGCCTCCAATTTTCTCTTCAACGCCAACCAACATAACGAAAAATACTCAACCGTTTATCTCGCAGAAAGAAGATAATGAAAAGGAAGACGAGGAAGAAGAAGAAGAAGAAGATGAGGTTTTTGAAACAATGAATCCACTAGAAACATCTGTTAAAGAGACTCTACAGACGCGACAGGGTCGCGAGGCGTTATATAGTAAATTAGGTCCATTGGGTAAAAAATACCTAAGCGGTTTTTTTAATCATCATAAGGATATGGATTACGTATATGGCGTATATTTTGACGTGGAAGGTACGATGCTTGGTAGCAAACGTTTCGATGTCGATATTA
>NW_012026835.1:214656-215310 GCF_000956235.1 Wasmannia auropunctata
GGACGGGGGAACCGCGTTGTAGGTCCGGGAGTGCGCGGGGAGAGGGGAACCGCGTTGTGGGTGCGGGATGCGCGGGGACGGGGGAACCGCGTCGTAGGTGCGGGATGCGTGGGGCGGGGAACCGCGTCGTTGATGCGGGGTCCGCGGGGAAGAGGGAACCGCGTCGTAGATGCGGGATCCGCGGAGAAAGGGGAACCGCGCTCGCGTTCGCCGCCGCGCTCTCGTTCGCCGCCGCCGCCGCCGCCGCTCGCGTTCGCCGCCGCCGCCACCGCTCGCGTTCGTCGCCGCCGCCGCCGCCGCCACCGCCGTTACGCACGGGCCCCACCCGTTATCGCTCGCGGACTCACCCACACGTTCGCGAAGAGGAATAGGAGAATAAAGTAGAATGTTATAATTAAAAAGTTTAAAAAATTTTTATTATAAAATTTATATTAGAATATTCGTATAACTTTCATCGGAAAGACTTCTAAATGCTAATTGAACGCCACAAAGTTTCAAAGACAGCACCGTCTGCAATAGAAAAGAAGATAGTATTTAAAATGTGTTAAATAGAGGAAAGGAGAATAACTATCACATAATACGTACGCTAATTAAAAAAGCAGACCACCCTTCTACCGGTCGACACATTTACGATAATCCGCAGAGGCGCCTCCT
>NW_012026835.1:215360-220303 GCF_000956235.1 Wasmannia auropunctata
AATGGTATGAAGGCATATCCATCTCAGCGAGAATCTTATTTAGCGAACGCCAGTGACAATAGATTTCCGAACATGACAGATTTGGTCGGTCAAGATAGATCGCCTGCATTAGTTCTTCAAATGCATATCTGCAATAAAATTTAATGTTAAAAAAATGTAATAAATATAAAATATTGCAATTAATATACGCATCTATTTTCAAAATCTTTGAAATCTAACAATTACGTACAACATAATTGTAACAATCTCAAGCTTTTGTTGTTAATAAAAGCTTAAAATTGCTGTGATAAATATTGATACTATTACATGTAAAAAATTATGCATAAAAATAATTAAAATATGTAGCAATAATTAGCGCGCAATTTTCACTGCTAATTATTATTACATATTTTAATTATGTAATATTAATTACCCATGACGACCGTAGCCTGGTAGATTGCGCACCGGTTTGTCAAGCCACAGGTCCCGGGATTCTCGGCAGAGCCAAAATTTCTTCTTCTAGGGCCTCACAAGCCAGCGAGAGTATATGATGTTCTAGCCAAAAAATCTCTCAAGAAAAATCGGAATTAACGTTAAAAATGTAGTTCCATATGACGATGCATAATCTACATGCGCACCACAGTTATATGTGAGAGACCACGTGACGTTATAAAACCGATATATGGTTTTTCATGACTGAAATTTCTAACTAGATTACTCTCATTAGTTTGTGAGGCTCAAGAAAAGAAAATTTTGGTTCTGTCGGGAATCGAACTGGCTAATTAATACTATATAATTAAAGTAAAATGTCGGGAATCGAACTGGCTAATTAATATTATATAATTAAAGTAAAAATGTAGGTTCCATATGACGATGTATAATCTACATGCGTACCACAGTTATATGTGAGAGACCACGTGACGTTATAAAACCGATATATGATTTTTCATGACTGAAATTTCTAACTAGATTACTCTTATTAGTTTGTGAGGCTCAAGAAAAGAAAATTTTGGTTCTGTCGGGAATCGAACTGGCTAATTAATACTATATAATTAAAGTATATAGTAATAATTATCAGTGAGAATTGCGCGATAATTATTATTTAACATATATAAAGTATTGATATTCAATGCGTCCCACTTGAAGAAACGTTTTAAAATTTTTAACAGTTAATATAATATATAAAATACGCTATTTAATATAAATTGTTGTTAAGCAATTATATTAATTGTAAAAAAATATTAAAACGTTTCTTCAAGTGAGATGCATTGAATATCAATACACTCACGATTTAAGATTGTATAGTATTATATTATAAAAAAAGCCTCAAAAATGCTGGTACTCCAAATATTGTACAAGTATGGAATATTATCAATACTTCTTGGGAATTTTTGTTTAACGGTCTTAAAAATCGGTCTTAAAAGTGCGGATCGATGCTCAATGTGTCCCACTTGAAGAAACGTTTTAATATATTTAACATCATTTTTTTTCTTTTTCTGATTTTGCTAATTTGGAAACCCAACTACAAGCAGTTCTCACGGCTAATTATTATTACTAATTAAAGTATGTAGTAACAATTAGCAGTGCAGAGTATTGCGCGTTAATTATTATTATATGTTTTAATTATTTTATGTATATATAATTTTTTATACGTAATAATATCAATATTAATCACAGCAATTTTTTAAGCTTTTATAAACTACAAACAGTGTGGTCACGGCTAATATAAGAAATAATCGTGCTCACTACCAATTTTTATTATTTCGATTAATTCATGCATGCACATATGCATAATTTTCTAAACATAATAATCGTAATATTAATTATAGAAATTTCATGTTTGTAAGCTACAGAATCAATTACAAGCAGCGATTGCGGCTAGTACAAAAAAAATAATCGCGATTGCTGCCAATTACTGCTATTAGCATATTCCAATTTTAATTCATACATATAATCTTTTATAAATCCAATGATCGCAATATTAACTAAGTAATTTCAAGTTTTCAAACAACCGAAGCAACTCTACAAGCAACTCTGATTGCGGCTAATGTAGAAAATAATCGCGATCACTGCTAATTATTAATGCGTATTTCAATTAATTCGTGTACATATAACTATTTAAATATGATAATATCACAATATTAACTACCATAATTTTAAGCTTCTAATCTGCAAAACTAGCTACAAACCATGTCTAACAGAGAACATTAATTATCAGCGTAATTACCAATTATTGTATATGTAAATAATATTGTTTACTGTCCTATATATTATATTTATTGTCACGTATATATCTACATTATATATATAAATATTAGGATAAAGTCGCCTATTATGAGATATTAGATTCCTAATGTGAGATAGCGGGGTTTTTGCTAAACGAATGAGCGCATGTAATTAATTCCATCATGAACTTATTACTTTTGGGATGAGATTTATTTAGTAGAAAATTCATAATTAGATCATGCGTGTGTTCGTTGAAAGAAAAGATTTATGAAATTGGGAATATTGTGAAATTTTATTGAAATGAGCCTTTAAACCATATTTATTATGTAATAAATAAATATTTGGTAATAAATTCTGCATGCAGTAATAGAGTAAGATTGTAAGAAAATACGGGATATGATGACTTGATTTATTGTGAAGATTAAATTTCATCTAATCTTCACAATAAATCATCTTAATCATCGGGAAACTGCAAGATATGAGGCTTGTAATATGAGATACTAAGTTTTGTTTAATATCTGAAACTTAAAAAATTTTAATTTTGTTTATTTTCTAACTGTTTTATTTTATATAAGTATACAAGTTTGATATGCTAACTGTGATTGATTTCTAGTCTTAAGATTAATATGTTTTAAAACGACAAAGTTATAAAAATATTTATACACTTATTATGTGTAATAGAAATTTACTATGTTTACATTTTTATGTAATAAAAGCGTTTATATAAGAAGCTTTTTTTTATTTCTTTCTTGGTTTCCTATTATGAGATATCTCATAAGAAAACCCTTGTGTCTCATACGTAATTAGGAACTCTTTCTTTGAATGAGCAAAATCGGTACTTTTGATAAAAATTTTCATATATAACAAAGTATAGCTGTTATTGATTGCTAACTTTTAGAGATAAAACTTGAATATTTTTTCTACAACTAAGACATAAAAATAGAAGTTAATATTACAAATTAAATAAATTAAAGGCCTTTGAAAAAAGGGATCTCATATTAGGCACCTTTACTCTATATATATGTAATTCTTTATTATTTGTATTTATTCTATACAATTATATTAAAAGTAAAAATATCATCAACTTTTGTGTACAAATACTATATATTTCAATTAATTAATTTAATTAATTTATGGAAAATTTGTTATGTACTAGTACATAACAAGCACGCGCTTCGCGCGCGCTGCGTATTAAACCCTATACATCTTCCAATAACATTTGTACCAATTTACATTTTAATTAAACAAATTTTAACAATTTTTGAAAAAAAATAAATTTTTAAGACAATGACGTTTCGAATCGGCCATTTATAAATAAAATCACGATTTTTTTAAAAATAGCCACATAATTCATTTTTAAGAAAAGCCCAGAAAGAAGTCGATATCTTTATTTTTCTGGAAGATATGAATTTTTAAACATTGGGGAAAAGAAGTTTCAATGCAGGTAACATGGTAATTTTAAGATAGGATACATACTACGGTCACAAGGATATCATTTGATTTAGAATTGTGAAGCACTGTATATCGTATTCAAGTATTACGATTGTACGAAGCGTTCTTTGACGAATTTGTCACATGATTGTCATACATTTCTGGGTGAAAATGAAGACTGTAAGTCAAATGTAAAGGGAGAATGATCGAGGCGTAAACGAAACTTCTATGAAGCAAAAATTAGAACAGCAAAATGTAGAAGAAATGTATACCTTTTACGTATAGTTGTTTCAATTTTCGCTTATTAGAAGCTTTGTTTATGCTTCTCTCTCTCTGTCACTCTTCCCCTTACATTTGATTTACGCTCTGATTTTTCTTTTCATTAAGGTTGATATACACTATTCAGTAGTGGATTTCTATATATACTACTATTTAGTAACAGTATCATTAAGTGTTATATAATTACAATAAATCTGACACGTTGTATGTAACGAAATACGTCAGTTAAGCTACGATTTTCTCGAAAAAACATAAGGATCAGATTAGTGTGTATATTTTAATTAATTGGTTCGTACAAAAAAATATTCTGTAGAAAATTCAATGTAGGAACAATGCTACGATCACACGAAATTTACTTAATAAAACTGTGTTGTATGATCAATATCATACATTATATCGAACATATTTTATATTCTCTTGTGACAGATATACATTTACATTAATTTCATTATGAAATAAAAACTTTAGTAACATATTTGTAAAAAAATATAGACTTGCTATGTTTAGCATGTTTTCTTAATTGGATTTTATAAGCGTCTAAGAAGAGCCTCAAAATATTCATGACAAAAAGTTAATTAAATTTTGTGACTTATATATGTAAATAATAATTATGGAAATAAATATAAAAATATTCCTAATACACTTACGATTCGCGACACTATTCGATACGGCACTCACGTCCGTCTACGCGGGACAACGTTTTGCAATGCACGGCCCACTCGTCTCGCGAAACTCAGCG
The DNA here is from genome assembly GCF_000956235.1 of Wasmannia auropunctata. Taxonomy (NCBI): domain Eukaryota; kingdom Metazoa; phylum Arthropoda; class Insecta; order Hymenoptera; family Formicidae; genus Wasmannia; species Wasmannia auropunctata. The sequence goes on from NW_012026835.1 coordinate 220,015, forward strand.
GCTTTACAATACGTTCGTCTCACCGTTGGTTCTCCGTCTCTTGGCTCGTTGTGATACTTAGTTGCCGGGGTGATATCCGATCCTACGTCCTTTACAATCAGTGACGTCCGGCGGGTTCGACAGTTACGACACGAGTGATGATCTGTGACCGTGAAGGGGCACGTTGGTAGCGGGGCCACCTTCCGGCGGCTTCTTCCGGGTCACGTGTGGCCCTCTTGCGCAACCCCCTGCGCTGCAGGCGGGCCGCGGCAGTCGCGGGCCCTGTGATAACGGTGCGCGACTCAAATTA
>NW_012026835.1:220353-224612 GCF_000956235.1 Wasmannia auropunctata
CAAGGTAGAAAGTATATTAAGTTGAATATTTATTAAATCTTCGCCTTACTAAATAAGTAGGAGCATTAAAGCACGTATTTTCTGTTTCTGCAATAGATATTAGCTAAATAATAGGCGGGAGGAGGGGCCGAGCAGGGGCTCGGCCCCTCCCCCCTGCACCCCCCTCCACACCAGCGCCCATACTACCTACTGGCTTCGCCCCCCCCAACCCCCCTCTTGGGATTATTTTTTTTGTTACTTTTTTTGTGAATAACTTTTTAACGAATAACGAGCGACGGCTAATATCTCTTGATAGTCACTCAGGGTCATGACCTTGACAATATACATGAAGGTCAAGGTCATTGGGGCTGGGTCCGTTGTTATCAATATTTACCCTTGTAACTAATCAGCATGATTAATAAGATTTACTCAGGATCTCTTCTGCTTATAAAATTAAAAGTCCCGGTTTGACTTGAACGCCCTCGTCAATCTACTATTTTAATTTTTAATTTTCAGATTTTATCATCTGTGATTTCAAAAATCTATATTTATATGTAAATAAAATGAAATTTAATATTTTAAACCTTATTAAAAATATTTACTTTTTAAATTTTTGTTTGTGTCAAGATGTATTATTTTAGTATATAATATTTTAGTACATAATATTAAAAAACAATTTAATTCACCTACTTCTGTAATTAAATTGCTTAATTTTAAAGTAAATTTTAACATTCATATTATGTATACACTTATTATTAGTAAATATAAACTTTTGAGTCAAATGTAATACATTTGTGAAATTTTTGTTAAATTATTTATTTTTAATTAACATTATTTAATTAACATTTTTTTTTTTAATTAACGACAGATTAAGTAGAAGAAGTAACAACCTATAGGAATGATTAAAAATGACTCAAATTGAGTTTATATAATAATTTTACATTATAAATTTAATAGAACAGCATAAAACATCAAAAATTGAGCAGAAGTACTTGGAAATTTCTTCTTATAAGTTTCTTACATCTAATGACTTTGATTTTAATTTCATGAATTTTCCCAAAATTTGAAATATTTGGACAATTAAAAATTGTTTACTACATTTCCTTTCCTATCTATAAAAAGTGCATGTAAAGTTAATTATTCGCATTTTTCGAAGTTTATTGTTGTCGCTTTTTCGCGATGCCAATTGGTTATCTTGCTGCGCTTACTTTGTGTGAGCAGTTGTCATTGCATATTTTGACACTTGTTTGTATTGAGATTAATAGCAAATGTAATAAAAAACATCAAATAGCGCGCGCAAAGCGCACATCTATAATAATAATTGAATTAATTGTGCATAGTGAAATAGTCTAGATATGATTTTAAATTTTTCGTAAAAACTAACAGAAAGTATTAGTATTTATAGTAATCTTAATATTTATATAAATAATATTATATAAGAAGAAGAAGAAGAAGAAGAAGAAGAAGAAGAAGAAGATTTCTTCTTATAAATATATTATATATAAATATCTATAGAAGACTTCTTCTTCTTTATATAAATATATTATATTAATATTATATTAATAAATATATTATATATAAATATCTATACAAATCTGAAAAACATGATAAAAACAAGAATATTAAAGAATACTAATTACCGAGCATATAAATTGGCTATCCAAATTAAATAAGCCACAAACTCTGACGCGTAATGGATGGGCTCGTAGAAATACTCCCAATTCGATTACTTCCTAAAAATAAAGAACATTGCAAGATATTGTCCTTGTAATTTTTCCATTATCAAAATGTTACAATGTCAATCGTTTCAATGTCATCATTTTATTAGCTATTATAAATTAATTTAAAAAATAATTTATGTTAAGCTTTCGCAAATTTTAAATTTTATAAAACGAATAACAATAGATCTTTTAATTTAATTTTAAAATTTATCTCACTATGGATTTCAAAATATTTAACATTTAATATAAAAATAAGATATTTGTAATAACGCCAAAAGTATTATTGCCATTACGGAAAAAATAACTTTGAATTATTTAATATTTATCTACATATAAGATTTAATAAGTTATACATTGTGTGATAAAGTTTTTGAAGTGTGTAATGTTATTATTACAATATACTAATATAAATTAATACATTATCTATATTGATAATTAATGATATAATCGGTATACAGGATGTCCCATTTTAATCGATTACCTCAAATATCTGAACAGTGCATTTTAGGGAAAAATGTTTCAGACAAAAGTTTTGGGACTCCGAGGGGGACATAAGATAATAACATTGATTTAACCCTGAGTGGCGTCGTCAAGGTCAGGACAAGGTCACTTTGAATTTTTTGAATAGTATTCCCTTTTTTCATTACATATTCTTGTAGCACACCTCGAGAGCTTTCCAAAACGCTAAATAAAGATATTTTTCAATAAATACTTTTCAAGTTATGAAATTTGAAAGTTACAGTACCGTCGACATTAGCATTATCCAAGGTGTCCGATAGACAGACATCTCGAGCACACGTTGAGCATAGCATACCTCAAGAGCTTTCCAAAACACTATTTCATTAAATATCTTTCGAGTTAAAAGGCTTCAAAGTTACAATATTGTTGGCATTAGCATTGATACCCAAGATGTTCGATCGACGGCTAAAACGTTTTGAATGTTGTTCAGGGCCATCACCTTGACCTTGACAACATTTGTCAAGATCAAGACGATTGAAGGTTGTTCTTCGTATTTTCATTATTTAAATTTTTACGATAAAAATGAAAATAATAATTTAAAAGAATGGTAGCATATGCGGTTCGATTAATCTCAAAAAGTCATATGAAGGGCACAATGCTTCATCGGGGTCACAAAGAAGCACACGTGCACTCCGAGTCAAAATTGCATCATATGTCCAGTCGAAAATGATCTTGACCTTGACAAATATTGTGAAGGTGATGGCCCTGAACAACATTCAAAAAGTTTTAGCCGTCGGTCGAACACTTTGGATACCAATGCTAATGCCAATATTATTGTAACTTTTAAACCTTTTAACTCGAAAGATAGTTAATAAAATAGTGTTTTGGAAAGCTCTCGAGACATGCTATGCTCGAGGTACGCTCGAGGTGTCCGTCTATCGGATACCTTAGATAATGCTAATGTAGACGGTACTGTAACTTTCAAATTTCATAACTTGAAAGGTATTTATTGAAAAATAACTTTATTTTGGAAAGCTCTCGAGGTGTGCTACAAGAATATGTAATGAAACATGAGAGGTTCTATTTATAAAATTTCTTGTCCTGACCTTGACGATGTCACTCAGGACCAAATCAATGTTATCATCTTATGTCTCCCTCGAAGTCCCAAAACTTTTGAAACATTTTTCCCTAAAATGCACTTCAAGAGATATTTGAGGTGATCAATTAAAACGAGACACCCTGTATAGTTAATTGTAGCAATAATGTAATATAAATATAATGCAATAAAAAATGTCTTTTAACATATTTTATCTGTATCTGTAATCTTCATCCAACAGATGGTTTACATTTCTATTATGACAGTAAGTAAAAAAATCATAAGAATAGGATATGCAACGGGGTAATTCTTTTGATCGAATCCTCCGCAAACATTAAGAGATATATATACATCGAGAAAAAGACACATGATAACGATAACTTCACTTGTTACTGGAAAAAATATATGCGTTCAGCAGAAAGAACAGACTAGTGAGTGCTCAGTGATTCTTTAATATGATTGATTCTTGCTTTTATTTACATTTTCTAGATTTAAGTGCAGAAATCAATCGTAATAAAAAAAATCATTAAACACACACTGATCTATTTTATCTATTGTATTATTTACACACATCAATCGATCGATATATACATCAATTGAAACGTGTGAGGCTGCAAGGTTAAAAATTCTAGCGCTCTAGCGCCTCTTGCGTCAGAAATTGTAAAAGTACATTTCCCAACCTCGCAACTGGGCGACGACAATAATGATGATGATGAGGATGTTTTTTAATCTTAAGTTCCCACCTTTCGGACTTTGCATATCAAATCAATCTCCGCTCGTATGTAGAAAAAAAATAAAAACACTTTCATTACAGAAACCGAACCCAAGCTGTCGATTAAGCCTACTTGGAACTTAATTGATTCAACCGTTATTGAGATCTCATAATCTCGGGTCCCCGTAATCCCGCAACGGCTCGCGTGAAGAAACCCGACATGGCTTGGCACACGCACGCACGCACGCACGCACGCACGCACGCACGCACGCACGCACGCACGCACGCACGC
>NW_012026835.1:224662-227955 GCF_000956235.1 Wasmannia auropunctata
TGTCAACCTGTATCGCTAACACATATTTTACAGACATCTGAGATCTACCACATTTTTTCTCGGGGTTCATTCTGGAACCGACCGGAGAATTAAAGTCGCGCAAGAACTCCTCCGTGTTCGACAGTGATCCATGGATGCGAAATTCATCCGGGCTATGGGGATCCGACATAATCATTTGTTTCAGTGCTTCGGTCGAAACTTGCTGCATTAATTGCTGGACGCGCTTATCCAGAACATTTGTTCCAGGTTGTAGGACAACCTCGGCAACCTCTGCTCCGGTTTAATTCGTTTAACTCATTCTTTGCGTAATGAGCTTCCTTTATGCCGTCAATATCCGCGATGCTCTCATTGCGGGTGATTATCTTGTCCATCTGTAACAATATAACATATATGAATACGATAAAGTTTCAATCTAAAAAAGAGCTGCTCTCGCTTCTGTGCTTTTCAAACAATAATGCATATGCAACATGTATGACTCGTGTTGCATTTTAGATTGCTATAAAAGTATTAAAAGTACACTTGCTGGACATGGTATTGCATTTCGTGTTATCTGCCAAAATTCCGAGGGCAACCGTCAAAACGATGCATAAGAGGAATCTGGAAATTGCTATCACCGTTAATCTGTGTTCTAAATTGGATCGCCTTTTCCACCATGTCGAGTTTCTGCATAAAAAAAATCGAAAAATAAAAATCGTAAAGAATTGACGCGATCAAAATAACATTGTTCCTAAAAAATATATGTTTGGCCTGTTGTTTTTTATTTTCGTGAAGAACCGCTGTTACTGGACAATTTCTGTTTTTGTCTGTTGTTAACTGTTGTTACTTACCTGATACCAGATTCTGTCATGCTGTTAGTCATCATGATTAGACTAGTATTCTTTACATCTTGCTGAGGTGTATCTTTTTTTCCTGATTCTCACTAGCACGTAACTATCTACTTTTTCTGTGTCTTTTCTTCACGTTTCGATTTTTAATTCAGTTGAAGATTCACGGTCAGTTCTATAAATTATTAAGAGAAATAATATTAATAAATGAAGTAAAAAAGGGCCAAACGAGCCAAAGCTTGGGTATTGTATCGTTCCAATATATATATTTACTAATTTAACAATTTCATTACGATTTGAATAACAGACGTTTCGACCTCGAACGAGTCATTTTCAATGTTTTTATAAATTAGTTAATGCTTAACATAAAATTAAAGAACATTACAATAACTTGATACGCTCACAATCCGTATTTACATAATCGCAATCCAAAATTTTTAAAATCCGTGGTCTTCATATTCAGTAAAAAGTATTATTCGCAAACTCCAAATATTCTTATGTGATCTCATATCAAAGACAAAGAGGATGGTAAAACGTCGAAAATATTACAAAATTATATTAAGCCATTCTGCGATATCCGGTACATGTTTTTTCTTCACAAAGTCAAGCAAAACTTTTGCTTGACTTTTGCTTGACTTTGTGAAGAAAAAACATATACCGGATATCGCAAAATGGCTTAATATAATTTTGTAATATTTTCGACGTTTTGCCATCCTCTTTGTCTTTGATATGAGATTACACAAGAATATTTGGAGTATGCGAATAATATTTTTTACTGAATATGAAGACCACGGATTTTAAAACTTGGACTGCGATTATGTAAATGCGGATTGTGAGCGTATCACGTTATTGTAATGTTCTTTAATTTTTATATTAGGCATTAACTGATTTATAGTAACATTGAAAATGACTCGTTCGGGGTCGAAACATCTGTTCTTAAAATCGTAATGAAATTGTTAAATTAATAAATATTTATATTGGAGCGATACAACACCCAAGCTTTGGCTCGTAGCTTTTTCTTACTTCGTTTATTAATATTATTTTAATTTGGAGCATTAACTTTGATTTTTATTTTAATTTTAAGAAACAATAATTTTTGACAAATATCTGTTATATAAAATAAGAAACGATTTATACGGAAAAAAATCATACGCAAATATTAAATTTAAATGCTAAAAGTTTTGAATTTATAATTACTGTGACATAAAATTGTCTGTACCTGAAAAAGCTTATATAGCATAAAGGCTGCAGGTGCGTTGGTATTTCTTCTAATTTTACAAAAAATCCAGCGAATAGTATTAATGGTATACTCATTATCGGAACTAGAAATACACCTAACTGGAAGAAATTATATTTAATTTCATCATTATCTTTTCATATTAAATAAAAATAGAATTGAAATTTGTATGGTATAATTTGATCAATTAATTAAAAAATTTATTGTTATAAGTAAATAATTTAATAATTTAATATGTAAATTATGTATTATGTAATACCTGAATGTCAACAGCTGTGCCTACAAGTATTCCGACCGTTTGTGCAAGAAGCGTAATTAAGAAGTAAATGCTCCACGTCTGTAGAATTCTATTATATTCCATTGGCTGTCCTGTCATGTAGTATGATATAAACAGATAGGATGAAGTGCAAAGTACCTAGAAATCAAACAAAATTATAATTGACTTAAAAGTAATGACAACATATTTAATTACAATTTGATATTTATTCAGAATTTTATCTCTGAAAAGAATAATTAGTAACAAAGTTATATAATTCCAAATAAAATCATACTTGCATCAGAAGATCCGTTAATACTTTTACGCTGTAGTAAGATTTCAAGGAGTACCAATTATTTAAATGTTCCTGCAGGAATACTGCCGCTTCAGTGGGAACTAAAATGAGATATATTTAATATGTATTATTACAAATTATTACACAATTATTTATAAAATTCATTAAACGCACTTATCATAATTAGCATAAATGTAGCAGGGTGAAAATCTTGTCAAACAGATTTTATCAGTTGTTTAGAAATAAAAAGGGAATAATAATAACATATAATTTAATTTTATTTGCACGTAAAATGACAAATAATACATTTATACGTAAAATTTAAATTTACATATGTCACTTACTTATTAGCACTGCCATTGTGGCATTTGTAAGATATAGAATAATCATTAAAATAAATAAGAGACCAATGTTGCTCACTATTTTTTCTGCGTCATCGCCAAAATTATAATAAATCTGCCCTAATAACAGAGCGACTGCGATGTGCGTCGCGAATCTTAGTTTCGTAAAGATCTAAAAGATTAACCAAAATGACATCATTTTTATTTTCCAATTAAACCATTCATTAGTATTACAAGTATTCTATTCTACTTTTAAAAGATTTTACTCACATTATCTCGCTTGATGCAGATTAGAGCTCGTAAAAATAAAACCTTTTGCTGTTCCCATGTCGATTTCTTT
>NW_012026835.1:228005-230170 GCF_000956235.1 Wasmannia auropunctata
CATCTGTTCTGGACTGTACGGCAACCCCGGTAATCTTTGCTCCGGTTTGTTTCGTTTAATCCATTCTTTATACGCATAATAGGCTTCCCTTGTGCCGCTATTGTCCGCGATGTTCTCACCCTGGGTGTTTATCCCGTTCAACTGTAACAATATAACATATATTAATATGATAACATTTCAACTTGAAAAAAATGTTTTTTATTAATATAGTAAAAAAAATATTTCTCTCAAATGTCTTTTTAAAGGCCTAGCCAATAAATCTGATTGTAAATTGCCAAATAACTCATATGACTAAAGTTTCTTATATTTTATCTATATAATTATCTAGATTCTCCTGCACCAAAATTTTAAAAGAAATTTTATATAGCAAAGCAATATATTTGATAAATATAGAAATAGATGTATAAGATTTAATCTTACGTTTAATCCGACTTCTTCTGCAGTATAATTTCCATATTGATGAATTATGCATTCAGCCTTTTTGAGATAACGCTTCTTCGTCTCTGGCTCCCACCAATCCACAAGATTACCTTCCTTATTAAATTCTCTGCCTTGATCATCAAAGTTGTGAGTAATTTCATGGCCAATAATAAACCCGATGCCGCCATAGTTCATGTAACGTGGCCGTTCATTGTTGAAAAATATGCCTTGCAAAATACCCGCGGGCAATTCTACAAGATAAATAAAAGCATGACTCGGTACATAGTGACAAATATTATAAAGAATAAGAAACTGATATAATTTTATGGATTTTATTATTGAAGTAGAGGCTCATTATTTAATTCGCAAAAATAATCTAATGAATTTATATCCCAGATTTTAAAGCACAGAGAGTAAAAATAGAATTTAGTCGTATGTCATTAATTTTGAGTTAATTTTCAGATGAAAAAAGACTTTTTTTGCATGTAAAAAAATGAATTCAAAATTAACATATGACTGAATAGACAAATAAATTTTTTTTTTTAATTCTATTTGTTATTTGGGATATTCATATGTGCTCTCACGGAATTGTTTTTAGTTACCAATACTGTTCTTATTCAGTAAGGAATACGCATTGATGACAGCCGGCGCGCCGTAATTTATCCATTCTGTTTTATTCACTGGCTGTCTCAGTCTACTAAATAAGAAATTTCTTTCAAAAGTAGACAAGTTATAAATGTTTTCTAAATAATTATCAATACTGAGTTCAAGTCCTTCATAATAATTATCGAGTTTTCTATCATCTAACAATTCATTTGGATAGGCAACATGTAAAGACATGGCGGCTGCTTTTTCTAAAGCGCTTCTTCTAGTTTTTTCATCCATCCAATCCACCTAAAAACGCGTGTAATTTTGTTAAAAATTTATTAACGTTTCAAAATATATATGATAAATATTTTTAGATTAATAGCTTTAACATAATATCTCTTAATAACAAATATAGATAACGAAAATGATTTTAAAATTCTAATTTATTGATCAAAACACATGTAACAAGATATTATATTTTTTAATTTTGTTTCTTTTATTTTAATTTATTTTAATTTTCAGATAAAGAGAAAAATACTAAAAGAATGAAAAAGAGAAATGTTCTTATTTTTAAGATTCCAATCCTTATAGATTAGAAGAATGTCAGAGACTTGATAAGATTTTCATTTTTTTATAATTATAAATTAAAATTTTTATATGTTCCCTCACCTTCTTCAGGATCTTTATAAATTCCTGTTTAATATTATTAACCATTTCGAGTACGGTTTCCTTCGCGTCCTCTTTAAAATATTTCCTCACGTATATCGAGCCGACGCTAAAATCCATTCTGTTGGAAACAATGCCTATGCATTCTCTCCATCTCGGCTCCCTTTCTTTTTTACCGTTTAACTCCATTATGTACTTCAGTTCTATCTTCCGGATGTCATCTGTTAGGTACTTAACTGACTCAGCAGTCGCTCTCCAGAGCGCGTAGTTTGCCTGCACCCTTTTCGGCGTTGTGCTAATCAGCCGTTCGAAATCCTTTAGATAGCTGGGCGCATTTACGATAATTATTTCGTCTCGATTAAGTTGTGCTTGCGGTTCCAGGATGGTGTTAAGGTATTCCCACCACGGTATACTAGGATAGGATGTATACAATTCATTCACAGACATAGGATTGTAGAGGAGAGTCATGTTGCGTCGTTTCTCTTTGGGCA
>NW_012026835.1:230220-230703 GCF_000956235.1 Wasmannia auropunctata
TGTAACCGAGCCTCGTCTCACCAGCTCCGAGCAGACTTCAGCAGGAGGACGAGCTACAACCCGGACATCCAGTTCACGCGAGACGGAAGCACAGGTTCATTTTAATCATTCTTTTTCTTTGATCACGGTGTGAGTCCTCTTACTGCTAATCAATTTACAGAGCTACCGGAGTGAGCCAGCGGCTCTGCAAAGAAGCCGATTGAGAAGGACGCAGGAGGCTGACAGATTGGGGTCACTCCAGGATCCTGAGGGCGAGATACTCTCCCGGCCGTTGTAATTTGAGTCGCGCACCGTTATCACAGGGCCCGCGACTGCCGCGGCCCGCCTGCAGCGCAGGGGGTTGCGCAAGAGGGCCACACGTGACCCGGAAGAAGCCGCCGGAAGGTGGCCCCGCTACCAACGTGCCCCTTCACGGTCACAGATCATCACTCGTGTCGTAACTGTCGAACCCGCTGGACGTCACTGATTGTAAAGGACGCAGGA
>NW_012026835.1:230753-232157 GCF_000956235.1 Wasmannia auropunctata
CTCTAATTTAAAGTTATTTTGTATTGATTAATAACTGTAAGAATAACTTACATTTGCGAGTTTAATTTCAAATTCAAGTGATTCTTTTAGTTCAATATGGGCTCGGTCTGGATTAGCTCCGAGAATTATAGCGATATCCACCATGTACTTGTAATATGCCTGGACGATTTTATCGTAAAAACCTTTCAACAAATATTCGCGCGAAAGACCGAGCGATGCTTGATCGAGCTATAAAGAATTATAAATTTTTATTTATTGTACTGATTGGAGAAGTGCCACATTCGGCTTCGAAAAAAATATGTATCATTTTATACATATATCACTTTACTTATTATTATTTCTCTTTATATATGATTTTTTATTTATAAATTATGATCTTCATACCGCGCTTATTCCGATATTTTAGGATGTATTACGTGCTTACGCTGATCACACGTCTCGAATTATTTTTCCAGTCGTCATAAACACTAAAACCGATGAAGTAATTAATGGAATAGCCCAATCTGCGGAATCTGTAGACGGAATCTTTCCAAATGAAGTCGCGTTCGTTCCATCTTCTACCGTTCAAAACGGGCCAGCCACCGAGTTTCCTTAAGCTGTTTAATAATGGCGTCAAACCTCTTTGCTTGATAGCGGCTGAAAAAACAGCATTTAGAATTGAAAAAAAACTTTCTTGGTTTATCAATCCGTTGATTGATATTACAAAATGCTTTAACAGTAGGACTTATATAAAATAAATACGATGCAGTTATTCTTCTAATACGTTATGTGTTAAAGTATTTCAATTATAAGTAATACTTTTCTTTTGAGAGAAATATAGTAAGGTCAAAGCTTTGTATAATCTTATTAAATTATCAATATAGAATTTGCAATTTTAATGTTAATGGTGCTATGATTTCGTTGGATTCATTAAAAGAGTTTATTGCGTTTTTCGAGTTTAGCGATTTAAAGGGAAAATTTCATGTGGTTGCTTACTTTTGTTCATGCAGGCCTTGTAGAGATCTTTGACAAGTCTAAATGGTCTCAATTCGTTTGGAGGACTCTGCTGCTCGATACTAAGACGTAGTTGTTCTTTGAGATCATCATCGATAATAGAGAACATAGACACACTAGTTTTGTCGTCAGAAATAATCTTGGATTCGAGGAAGCCACCACAGGCGAATTTGTAAAAGTCATCACAAGGGTGCACATTAGAATTCATGTTTTTTATTACTTCAGAGGCTACGGTATATGTACGTTGAACAGATTAGTTTTCGACATTCACAAGGCGAAATAGTGATTTCTTAGTGTTCGAGTGGAATGAGTTATAACATTAATTTTTTGCGTATAAAACATCAAAATTTATATTTTAGTTAAGTAAATATTTATATGTAGAATATCTTTGGTAAGAAAATATTTTGGAAA
>NW_012026835.1:232177-236462 GCF_000956235.1 Wasmannia auropunctata
TCTCCTACGCAATTTTGCGTACGTAAAAAGTATAATTATATTGATTACTCGAATGACAATATTTAATCTTGTTAAAAAATTATATTTAAATTGATAGAAAATTTAAATTTGGCTATATATTTTACTCACCTATGTGAATGCATTCAGGTGATAAACAAATATCATCGTATTTCATTTTGTTTGGTATCATGTTCTTTGATATTTCCAAATCGTTTGACGCCTCGGCTGTAGATAGAATGTCTTTTTACATTAATAGTATCTGTTCTCGTGCGGATACAGATGCGATTGCAGATGTCAGGAAAATTGCATAATAGCGAGAAATTAATGGGTACAAAGCATGTATGATGCACACAAGCCGTGATAAAACTTAAATTGCATACAGAATGAAATTTGTGATTCCTACCGTACGATAGATTTTGTTTTGATATTACATTTAAAATTATAGTTTTATTTTGCAAAATAAGTGATCAGAAAATAAAACATTGTTATATTATATATGTATATATATATATATATATAAATTTTTAATATATATACATATTAAAAATTTATATGCTAAAAATTGAAAAGTTAAAAAGTGCCAAATATACCTGTATTTAGAATTATATAAATTGCATTTTATAAGTGTTCTTCTTTTTCCAAATTCTAGAGATGTTTAAATAATTTGTTTCTCTGTTTTTTTTTTAATGAATGATATATGTTTTATTATCAATCCGAGACAAAAGCATATATAAAAAATAACATTCAATATTTTTAATGATTTATAGGTCAATTCTAAGCACAATCATAAGGTTCGTAATTTGTTCTTGTAAGAGTAAAAATTTAATAAGCATTTAATGACTAAATGTTTATAACTTTACGTAATATCTCTACAGACAACTTTTTGCTAGTCGCAAAATTTACGAGAAATTATGGGTACTTACAAATTATCGTACATCTTACGACACGCAATTACAATTTCAGTTATAAGTTCTTACAATTTTTACAAGAATAACTTAAGCGTTACGATTCGGCTTAGAATTAAAATAAAAAGTAAGAGCAATTTGTTTAAAACTACACATGATTAAAAATTTTTTCGCAATTTCGTAAATTTTTAAAAAGCGCAAAGTGCTGATCTCGTTTCTGTGCTTTTCAAACAATAATGCATTTGCAACATATATCAAAAATGACTCGTTGCATTATAGGTTGCTATAAGAGTACACTTACTGGTCCTGGAAGTGATGTTGCATTTTGTGTTAAGTGCCAAAATTGCGATGGCAACCGCCAAAACGATGCATAAGAGGAACCCGAAAATCGCTATCACCGTTAATCTGCGTTCTAAACTGGATCGTCTTTTTCACCATGTCGAATTTTTACATGAAAAAAGAAATCAAAAAATGAAAATCGTTAAGAATTGACACAATCAAAATTACATTGTTCCTAAAAAAAATATGTTTGGCCTGTTGTTTTTTATTTTCGTATAGGACCGCTGTTACTGTGAACAATTTTTGTTTTTGATAATTATTGTTACTTACCTGATAACGGTTTTTTCCATGTTATTGGTTATCGTGATTGGATTAGTATTCTCTATGTCTTGCTGAGGTGTATCTTTTTTGTGATTCTCACTAGCACATAACCACCTACTCTTTCTGTGTTTTTTCTTTACGTCCCGGTTTTTAATTTGATTCAGAGATTCACAGTCGTTTCTAGAATGTTAACGCGGAGACTTCTCGTGATTCGTGATCGTTATGTTTTTCTCGTTTTCTCAAAATTTATCCATTAACTAGTCGACTCTTTCCGATGGAAATAGAAAAGAGAAGGAGATTGTAGTTTCAAGACTTTTGAAATCTAGATACCATTAAGTTTGGTATCTAGATCTATTAGAATATAATAAAATAAAATTTCAAGCATTCAGAAATTATAAAATTGCCAAGAAGAGGAATTGGTTTGCAAAATTTGCTTAACTTATATATCTATCTATCCATCTTTCTTTTAATTAGATAAAGCAAAATTTAAAACAAACAATTATCAGATTTACTAATTCTATAGTACATTCCTACACAGCCTGGGCATTTTGCTTATATTCTACGATAAATTCTCTTATACTTATGTTATCTCTTTCTTCTTATTCTCAATTATTACTTGCTCTTTGTTCTAAATCGTTTCCTCCACTTAAATTCTCTTATCCCTTCCCTTTTGCTCGTCACTAGATCTGTTAGTATTAGACTGAAGTATTGCACGTGCTTCTGATTGTATATAAACGTCCTCTCCCACCCTACTGATTGTGAGTCATCTCTTCTCTCTCTGTTTCTCTAGTATGCAAGTTCAAGCGTTTTCCAAGTGAAAACATCAATTTCAATCACTTTATGACAATGAATTACTATGGAAATTCGAAGAAATTGTACCCAGCATATTCATTGTGTTATATTTCAAAAGAAAAGGAATTTAAATGTATTAAACAGTGCATGATATCTTAAACAGAACTTTTTTAAGTCTTTATTTTTGAGTTCTTAATATTGTAGGATATATTTGAAGAAATTTTCGCGGTATGTTGTAAAATATTTTCGATGAAATTTGATAAATTCTTCTCTGCGAAAAAACGGAATTTTTTTCTCTTTTTCTTTCTTTTTCTTTTTCCGCTTTGTTCGTTAATTAATTCGCACAAATATTTTTCAAGTTATATCTTTACCATAAATACCGAGGTGCGACTTAATTTTAATGATCCAATCACGTTTCAATAAAAATACAATTAACAATAAGAAATCATGAAAACACTTTGGAGCTCTATTCTTAAAGTCTGAGTTTATGCTTTGCATATTATTGATTCAGTTGATTTGAATATCAAGGAGATATTTCCTAATTAGGATGCTTGAAGAGTCTAATTTGTCGATTCGTTCACGACAATCTGACGCACGTTACAATGGAGCAATTTTGTGAAATCTATTATAACAGAGTGTAAAATTGTAGCCGTTTATAAATTCTGTAATGACGTGTGATATCATAAGACTGTTAACAATGTAATTCATTTGAACGTCCTAAGAATTTGAAATATCAATCCTTAACTACACACACTTAATTTGTGTAAGTATTTTGGCAAAGTATACTGATTATTTATAATTCCTCATTTCTGTAGTTAACATAATAAAAACAATAATGAAATATTATGTATAAATTTATCTTAATGATGTGATTATATTAAATTGGACATGAAATCAAGACACACACGCACACACGCACGCACGCACGCACGCACGCTACGCACGCTACGCACGCACGCACGTCACGCACGCACGCACGCACGCACGCACGCACGCACGCACGCACGCACGCACGCACGCACGCACGCACGCACCACGCACGCACGCACGCACGCACACACACATGCACAGGCACACGAGGGCAAGTCAATAAGTTCTTAGAAAATCTGTCAAAGAGCACTCGTAGTGTTACATTACTTTTTAACAAGTAGCATCTTTCAGCTGATTACTGTAAAATTTTGAGCGGAATTCATCGCATTGTTTCATTTTTGTAAACGATTAATGCGCAAAACCTTTGTATTTTTTGCGAAATGGAAAAAAACGAGTTTCGTATAGTGATCAAACATCTATATATGATAGGTTTAACGCCGAAAGAAATCAAAGCCGAATTGGATAATGTCATAGCACATCTGCACTATCGTTTGCGACTGTATACAATTGGGTGAATGAATTTAAACGTGATCGTACATCCACATGTGATGCACCTCGTTCTGGACGTCCAATTGAGGCTGCTACGCCAGAAATCATCGATAAAGTTTTGACGATATTGTTTTAACTGATCGACGAATGAAAATGCGCGAGCTTGTTGAGGCCACAAGCAGGTCACATGGCACAGTGATTTCAATTTTGCACGAACAATTGGGTATGAAAAAGCTATCGGCAAGATGGATGCCGCGTTTGCTTACTGTGGATCATAAGCGCGATCCCGGCATCGATGGTTCAACGAATCCCGCTACGAATTGCTTCCCCATCCAGCATATTCGCCAGATTTAACCCCCTGCAACTATTTCCTGTTTCTAAACCTGCAGAAATGATTCAGAGGAAAGAGATTCACTACCAGAGAGCAGCTCATCGCCGAAATAGAAGCTTATTTTGAAGGGTGGACAAATCATATTATTTGGACAGCTTGAAAAAGTTGGAGAATCGTTGGATCAAGTGTATTGAGCTAAAAGGAGATTATGTTGAGAAATAAAAATGAAAAAAATGTGTTTTACTATGTTTTTATAAAAACTTATTGACTTGCACTCGTATATATATATATATATATA
>NW_012026835.1:236482-240367 GCF_000956235.1 Wasmannia auropunctata
TTTATGAGTTAGCCGAGTCAGCCGGCTGACAGCGAAAACAGGAGAGCACACTAATAGGGACAAGCCTTAAAATCTTACGGTATTACTGGACTCATACAATAAATAACATAAAACATTTATAAAGTACTTATGTACTTTACTATTTTATTAAATTAAACTAATTTATGATATAATTTACATTTTACATGATGTAAATTATGTTAATAATCAATTTATTCACTTCTATTTGAGTAAGCGTTTCTTATCGTTTTTGCTAAGACGTTCGAGTTAATTCCTCTAAATTGTGGTATGCATCATTTAAAAAATATTTATTATGCTTTAACAGTTAAAAAATAGAATATAATATTTGGTGTTATATACGTTAATACTTGAATTTAATAAAAAAAAAATACTTTGTTTATTTATTTGTACCAGTTTATTTTTATGGCTTATTTAAATATAAAAGCACACTAATATAGGGACAGGCACACTAATAGGAACACTTACCCTATATGTGGAACTTTTTTTCCCGGGTATCAGTTATACTCAGTCGATTATGACATTACATTTTAATTTTATGTGTTGACTGATGTCGTACTGCTGGTTATAAGCGTAAGAGGAAAGACGTTTTTCACTTTTCACAGAGAATGGGTAAATCCAGTGTTTACGAGATGTATCATCGAAGTTCTCAATTGCAACTGACGACGTTGGATGTCTGTTACAGTCGTATTACCATCGTTGGTTAATCAGCATTCTGCATGATATTGCTCTTTCTCACACTTAGTGCATAATGAATATTAATGTTAAGCTTTTAAGTAATATATTTTTTATATATGTTGAAAATAATTGTGCTATTCTGTATATCTCATATACATGTACATAAACACACACACACACGCACGCACGCACGCACGCACGCACGCACGCACGCACGCACGCACGCACGCACGCACGCACGCACGCACACACACACGCACGCACGCACGCACGCACGCACACACAGTTTATCGCGTATACAATAATTTGATTAATTTTAATTCGGGAGATATCTATTGCATTTACTGAGCCATTTTGATTAAACATGAAACATGGGAAATAGATAAAATCATGCTACTATTAAAATATTCTCCGTTGTAGTAATGTCACTATGGCAGAATATTGTAAAAAGTAAATGAGCTATCTCTATATCCTACTGGTATGATATCGATAATCGTCTCCACTGAATTCATCTTAAAAACAACAATACAAATATTCAGAAATTGTGAAAAAATAAATAATCATTTTAATTTGTTAAATATAAAGCAATTTGATATCTAAGAAATGCTATCTAGTCTATTAGAAAGTAGGAATGGCATGTATTTGGAATTATTGACATAAATGTCTAATGCCCAGCCGTCAAGAAAAAAATTTATTGTTTCAACAACAAACACAGAACAGCAACATCTAAGATTAAAAACGATGTCAATTGGTATTGTTAACAAATAATTTACAGACATCTGAGATCTACCACACGGTACATTTTTTCTCGGGGTTCATTCTGGAGCCGATTGGGCAATTAAAGTCGCGCGAGAACTCCTCCATGTTCGATAGTGGTCCATTAATGCGAAATTCGTACGGACTATGGAAATCCGACATAATCTGTAGTTTTAGTGCTTCCGGCCGATACTTGCTGCAAAAAGTGTTAGCCGCGCTTATCCAGAACATTTGTTCCGGGCTGTACGGCAAGCCCGGTAATATCTGTTCCGGATTGTTTCGTTTGACCCATTCTTTGTATGCATAATAGGCTTCTTTTACGCCGCCATTGTCGGCGATGTTCTCACCCAAGGTGTCTATCCCGTTCAACTGTAAAAATGTAATACATATAACAATATTTTAATTTAAAAAATATATTTATCATATAATAATTATAAAAGAAATTTGATATCATTTCTTTGTGTCATTAAAAAAAATTATTCTACATCATCTATCTTATAGAACCGACTGCGGTTTCGCTTATATTAATTGTCGCATTATGCTCATTATATCACAAGATGAATAATATAACGATTATGCTAAGAATTAAATTACTCGGAGTGTTTAGTTTCTTTGACAAGCTGTGTGCTTTTTTACATAGAACTGCAATGAAAATACAAGATTTACTGCGTATTTTTTAACTTGGTATTTCTTTGACAAAGTAAGTTTAAGTACTTAGTAATCGTGTACGAATACGATATTACGAAATTTTCTGTTACCATCATCATTACTCATATCGTACATAAATGTTTTATTCTTACAATTCTGCGACAATAAGTATTGACTGAAATGGTAATTATTCTTGTAAAGACAATGCGGTTTTATCTAACAATTATGAGAGTAATAATAAAGTATATAGAAAGAGTTATTACGATTAGTATGACGTTATTAATTATTATTATATCTGCAATTACAAAATATTTCCTTTAAAAATTATAATCAATAAATGTGAAACAACTCATACAATAAGGCAAAAGTTTTTTCATATTTTATCGATATAAATGGATTCTCCTGGCAAAAATTTAAAAAAATACTCACATAGTAAGAAAATATTTTGATAAACATAGAAATAGATATGTAAGATTTGTTCTTACGTTCATTCCGACTTCTTTTACGGTATAATTTCCGTACTGATAAATTATACATTCAGTTCTCTGGAGATAACGCTTGTTCGTCTCTGGGTCCCACCAGTCCACAAGATTACCCTCCTTATCAAATTGTCTACCTTGATCATCAAAGCCGTGAGTAATTTCATGGCCAATGGAACACCCGATTCCGCCATAATTCATGTATTTTGGCCGATCATTGCTGAAAAATACACCTTGCAAAATACCCGCGGCGATTCCTATGAGAAAAATAAAAGAATGTTTCGGTAGACAAATATCATAAAGAATAAAAAATGAAGGTAATATAATTTATCAAATTTATTATATTATTGTTGTGCACATTGAAGTATATATCAATTACTTAATTTGCAAATATTAATCTAATAACATTGTTTACACACACACACACACACACACACGCACCCACGCACGCACGCACGCACGCACGCACACGAGATTGTTTCTACTTACCAATACTATTCTCGAACGGCGAGTAATATGCATTAACGCTAGAGGATCTTGCAGCATGAATTAACCATTCTGTTTTCTTTGCTGGCTGTCTTAGTTTACTAAATATAAAATTCCATAGATATATATGTAAGTTAAAAGCATTTCCTATGTAATCGTCGGCACTCAATTCAAATTTCTCATAATATTCCTCGAGTTTCCTATCATCCAACAGTTCATTTGGATAAGCAATATGTAAAGTCATGGCGGTTGCTTTTTCTAAAGCGTTCGTTTTGGTCTTCTCGTTCATCCATTCCACCTAAAATTAAGGCTTGTAATTTCGTAAAAAATTTAAATTCCTATATATATACACATGATAAAAATTTTTTAATTTTACATCTTTAACATATATCTTTTATAATGACAAATATCGATTACTGTCGTTTTCAAAATTCGAATTTATTGATAAAGACATGTGATAAGATTTACTTTCTTTGTTTTTAAATTATTTTAATTTTCATATCAATAAGAAAAATACCAGACAGATTTTTATTTTTAAAATTCCAATCTTAGATGAGAAACTATAATTGTAAGTGGAAATATTATGATTGCAAAATTTTCATTCTCTTTATACATATAATTTTAAATTTAAATTTTGATGCATCCTCTCACCTTATTCAGGATTTTCATGAATTCCTGCCTAATATTATCGACCATTTCGAACGCGGTTTTCTTTGCGTCCTCTTTAAAGTACTTCCTCACATACATCGAGCTAATACTAATTATCATTACGCTGTCGAAAACAGTGTTTATACATTCTTTCCATCTCGGTTCTCTTTCT
>NW_012026835.1:240387-241628 GCF_000956235.1 Wasmannia auropunctata
CTGGACGACTCATCAGCCGGTACCTTCATAACGCAAGTAGAGTGTAAGAGCGAGGCAGCGGCCTACACTAGCGCGAAGTATGATATAGAATGGATACTGGACAGCGGGTGTTCAGACCACATTATTAATAATGACGCGTATTTTGAAAAATCTGTTGTTTTAAGAAATCCAATCAACGTCAAGGTAGGTGACGGTAGAACACTTAAAGGCACTAAAGTCGGTAATGTTGTTACTTATTTTGAAGTAGATGGTAATCGAATGCGAATTGATTTATTGAATGTTTATTATGTTAAAGAGATGGATAAAAATTTGATTAGCTTCGCAAAAGTGACAGATCGCAATAAAGTTGTTTCTATTGGTAATAATTCAAAAATTTATAACGATAAAGGTGTGTTGATCGGAGTAGCTACTAAGAATAATGAATTGTATAAAATGAATAGTTTTAACAACCGAACCGATTCGTACCTAGGTAATATTGAGAAGATGACACAGAAAGAAAGATACCATAGATTATTGGGTCACGTAAATTTTCAATACTTGAATAGAATGTGCAAAGATAAGCTTGTTGACAGGATGCCCGATGTATTAGAACCGATCTATTTGAAATGCGGAACGTGTTTGCAATATAAGATGCATAACCTAAAATTCGAAAATAATAGATACAAAGCGCGAGAAATATTAGAAATAGTTCACACGGATGTGAATGGACCGCATGCCACGACGGGCTATGACGGTTCCAAGTATTTTTTATCTTTTATCGATGATTATAGTAAGTGTGCAGTAGTTTATACGATTAAACAAAAAGCCGAAGTTTCAAAGTGTTTTGAAAATTATTTGAATGTAGTTGAAAATTTGATTGGCAAAAGAGTAAAAAAATTAAGGTGTGACAACGGGCGCGAATTTATAAATAATGAAATGTCACAAATAGCAGAGGATAGAGGTATTATACTCGAACCTTGTCCTCCATACACACACGAGCTGAACGGAACAACTGAGCGGTATAACCGATCAATTATGAATTCCGCGAGATGTTTATTATCGGATTCAAATTTGCCACGAAAATATTGGCCTGAAGTCATTAAAACGGCCGCATATCTTAAGAATCGAACAATTACGAACACTATTGAGAATAAAACACCATTTGAAATTTTATTTAAGGAAAAACCGAATATTAAAAATTTGAAATTGTACGGTAGCAAAGTATTTGTTAGAGTGCCTGAAGCTAAGAGAGAATCTAAATG